>NW_020618851.1:0-649 GCF_003573695.1 Papaver somniferum | reverse complement strand
TTTATTTTTTGTTTTTTTCTTTGGAATTTTATTATATTATTGGATAACGATTATTACATGAAACTAGTTGGAATCCTAACAAGCTAAGCTCCAACGACATACTACTACGTTAATTGAACAGGTTGTTGTGCTAGCCTACCAGCGAGCCTCATGGGTAACCTAGCCAAAGAAACCGAAGCGGATGGGGGGCTGAGATTGTGTCACAATGGGGGAAAACTAACTCTACCTTACATGTTTATTTCTGTAATATTACGCCATTGGGGGTTCGAACCTGGGACCTCCTGGAATGCATGAAACTTTGTGAAATGGGGATGACCAGCTGAGCTAGGTTCCCTTTTTTTTTTTAATGAAAAAATACTATACATTTAGCAATAAATTGCTTTAGCCGTAAGCTGCCAGAAGACTGGCTCCAGAAGGTTCTAGCAAAATTCAAAATATGCATATCATTTTTTTTTGAGGAGAAAGCTTGAGATTATATAAAAAGAAAATGTAAAAAAGGCTAAAGCCCCCATTTTTTATGTAGAAACTTATTACTTTCTATCGATAATAGCCTTCCCGTGAGTTATCAATTCACGGAATATGGTTCCAAAGAACCAATTTACTTTCCCTTTACCCCCATGCAAAGATCAATAACTTGAATTCATTGATT
>NW_020618850.1:0-681 GCF_003573695.1 Papaver somniferum | reverse complement strand
CCTTTATGAGGTCATCCCATGTCATGATGGATTGAGGCTGTAAAGCATAGAGCCAGGCCTTTGCCTTATCTTTCAGGGAGAAAGGAAAAAGCCTTAACTTCAGGGTTTCGTCGGACATTTGAGTGAAACGCAGAGTTCCACAAATTTCCTCGAATTCTCTCACGTGGTGGTACGGGTTTTCATTCTCAACACCTCTAAAAATAGGAAGCATCTGTATTGTGCTTGATTTCAGCTCATAATGGCCATTAGCCTCGGGTAGCACAATACAAGAAGGTTGACTGGCTCTAGTTGGGTACATATAATCCTTGAGGGTACGGGGTTCTCCCATTGTTTCTGGTTGATCTGGACTGTCTCCCTCAGAACTTAGAATTTCGATAGGTTCGTCTGGGTTAATTCTAACAAGTCTGTTTGTCTGGTCTCTGTAGGTCACAATCATGTCCTAGTAGGTACCTTAACTAACATGTTGGTCAGACAGAGAATCGGAAACAATTTGGCCCACAAGGGTTATGAAGATTTTGGTTTTGAATGGGTTTTGGTTTTAAGAAGGGATTTTGTTTTTGGTTTAAAAATTGGGTTTTGAAAAAAATTTTGAACTAAACCTAGCATAAATTAGCACAACTCATAAAAGAAAATAAAAACAATAATAATAATTAAGACAAGCCCATAAAAGAAAAAAAAAAA
>NW_020618849.1:0-614 GCF_003573695.1 Papaver somniferum | reverse complement strand
GCTTTGTCTTTCTATTTGATTCAAGATAGATGAAACTTGTTAGGATTTGGATTAGTTCTGCATGGTCTTTCATCCTTCTTCTATTGGGAAATTTGACTTCCTTCATATTTTCTTGAATCAACATACATAGAAAAGCAATTTTTCTAGACGTATTTCCTTAGAACATATTAATTGTAATTACACTACATTTTTCAAACTTTTTTGTTAAAGACGAGTTTATCTAGTTTACAATTTAGTCTCGAAAATCAATTTCCGACTTATAACGAAATGTGTAGACTTTTTTTAGTTAACGTATATAAAATTCAACATTTTTATGAACTCTTTCTTTTTGTGTTGGCTTTGTCTTTCTATTTGATTCAAGATAGATGAAATTTGTTAGGATTTGGATTAGTTCTGCATGGTCTTTCATCCTTCTTCTATTGTGAAATTTGACTTCCTTCATATTTTCTTGAATCAATGTACATAGAAAAGCAATTTTTACTAGACGTATTGCCTTAGAACATATTAATTGTAATTTCAATACTATTTTCAAACTTTTTTTGTTAAAGACGAGTTTATCTAGTTTACAATTTAGTCTCAGAAATCAATTTCCGACTTATAACGAAATGTGTAGA
>NW_020618848.1:0-564 GCF_003573695.1 Papaver somniferum | reverse complement strand
ACACAACTCGAAAAATACATGTTTCGACCCATGCCCATGCGCGTGTACCAAGTACCAAGTCCGTGTTTACTTGAAATTATTTTTTGCAAGTTTTTAACTTGATAAATAATTTATTTATGAGTTTTATTTATTGAAAAAATTCGTTTTTTGTTTTTAATTGTTTTACAAGAAACAAAACTCGTTTTATAAGAAAAAACCTAACCCTGACTTGATTTGCAAGTTAATTTTTCTATAAATACAACTCGAAAATCTCTTTTCAAAACACACAACTCGAAAAATACATGTTTTGGCCCATGCCCATGCGCGTGTACCAAGCACCAAGTCCGTGTCTACTTGAAATTATTTTTTGCAAGTTTTTAATTTGATAAGTAATTTATTTAAGAGTTTTATTTATGGAGAAAATTCCTTTTTTTTGTTTAATTGTTTTACAAGATACAAAACTCGTTTTATAAGAAAAAACCTAAAGCTAACTTGATTTCCAAGTTAATTTTCCTATAAATACAACTCGAAAATCTCTTTTCAAAACACACAACTCGAAAAATACATGTTTCGACCCATGCCCAT
>NW_020618847.1:0-336 GCF_003573695.1 Papaver somniferum | reverse complement strand
TCGAAAATCTCTTTTCAAAACACACAACTCGAAAAATACATGTTTCGACCCATGCCCATGCGCGTGTACCAAGCACCAAGTCCGTGTCTACTTGAAATTATTTTTTGCAAGTTTTTAACTTGATAAACAATTTATTTATGGAAAAAATTCTTTTTTTGTGTTTAATTGTTTTACAAGAAATAAAACTCGTTTTATAAGAAAAACCTAAACCTAACTTGATTTGCAAGTTAATTTTCCTATAAATACAACTCGAAAATCTCTTTTCAAAACACACAACTCGAAAAATACATGTTTCGACCCATGCCCATGCGCGTGTACCAAGCACCAAGTCCATGT
>NW_020618846.1:0-510 GCF_003573695.1 Papaver somniferum | reverse complement strand
TTTTTTGGATAAGACTTGATCGATCCTTGGACATTGATTTTGGTACCGTCCAAGAACTCTCTTTGTAGTTAAGTTCACAGATTCAGTTCTGTAGACGTTCTAACAACGAGATAGAGATAGATATATATACAACTCTAGACACTTTCCTTGATTGAGTTTTAACTCTCGGAGTTGTGTTGAGTTTGTCCATATAGATTGCCTACGAAAAAGTTGGTAGTGTATTTTGGTACCCATAGTGTTTTCAAATATCACGAGAATAAATCTTCTCCCAATCCTGACTTAACTTCCATGTAAACAGAGAACAAAACCACTGAGGTAATCTCAGTTCCCTGTTTTAATGATATATATATATATATATGGAAACTTTGTTTTCCCCGATTTTAACTCACCTACCATTCCCGTTTCATCAAAACAGGTTTTGTTACAAAATTAATCCCATGCAAAACTCTACTAGAATCTCATCGGATACTCTTCCTTAATTACTTGCAGTTTCACAAAATAATTTCCCAC
>NW_020618845.1:0-1644 GCF_003573695.1 Papaver somniferum | reverse complement strand
GTTAAATCGTGCGTCCAACTTGCGTGGTCATGATTGTTTCTGAGACTGATATGGACAGTTCAGATTCAAATATGCTCAATCGGGTTAGTATAACACACCGAGAGATGTAGCATGTACGCGTATTTCGTGCATGCCTCACTATTAATACTTGGAGATTCGTGTTACTCTGCTGAGAGTAACACTCAGTCGTCATGTCGCACTAATAATGAGAGTTCTGCGGGAACAACACAGGAAATACAAGGATGGTCATGCATTAATTGATAATGCTATAAATTTAGGGTATATGGGATTTGTTGCTACATACTCCATTCTAGGTAAATTAGCGGAGTGAATAAGTATTCATCATTTTATCAGTGGTTTTATCCTTTGCAGATGTCAGCGCATAAATTTGGTTTCACAATTTTATCCCTGAACTAAAATCCACCATCAACATTAAGTCCCCTGCCTAGCACATAATGGTTACACTACTGTGGGGTAGGCATTAGATGGTGATATATATATACAGATAAAACTTATGAGACAAAGTTAGATGTTACCAGGAGAGACGAGTCGTCCTGTCCTTGGAGCATGTCACGTTCAAGAGGCGTCCAGGAGAGCGTTCCCCTAGCATGATGTAGGTCTTGCCTGCTTCGATCGACCTTGCTATGCCTGCTTCGGTCGATAGCCTGCTTCTTGATTGCTCCGCTCGAGCGTGGGGCTGATGTGCCTGCTCAACGGACTGTTGCGCCTGCTTCACTCGATCGTGGGACTCATCGTGCGCCTGCTTGCTCGAACGTGGGCTTGTTATGACTGCCTTGCTCGAATGTGTGCTTGTTATGTCTGCCTTGCTCGAACGTGGGACCCGCCGCGTGCCTGCTTTGCTTGGGGCCGGCTGTTCCTGCTTCGACCAATCTGGGCTGGCTGTGCCTGATCAAGCGGGACCCGCCGCATGTCGGCTTTGCTTGGGGACGGTTGTGCCTGCTTCGACCAATCTGGGGCTGGCTGTGCCTGATTAAGTGGGACCCGCCGCGTGCCTGCTTTGCTTGGGGACGGCTGTGCCTGCTTCGACCAATCTGGGGTTGGTTGTGCCTGATCAAGTGGGACCTGCCGCATGCCGGTTGCTTGGGTCCGGTTGTGCCTGCTTCGAAAAAACACCATACCTGTTGCCTCACCCCAACACCAGACTTGCCCCTTGACCAACACCAGCCTTGCTGATTTGACGAACCCCGACCTTGCTGATGGACATCGCTGCTTCGATCGACACCGGCCTTGCTGTCTTGTTTCGTTCGACCTGTGACCTTGATAAACACTGGCTTCATGGACTTGACCAACACCGGCTTTGTTTGCTAACATGGCTCAATACCAGCCTTGTTAGCTGACGTGGACCGGTACCAGCCTTGTGACCTTGATCAGCCTTGACCAATACCGGCCTGACGTGACCCAATATCGTCCTACTTGTGTGACGTCATATCAGTCTTGCTTGCGTGACGGGATATTAGCCTTGCGATCTCGACCAACAACGTCTTTGCGGACTTGACTAACACCGGCCTCGTTTGCTGACGTGGCCCAATACCAGCCTTGTTTGCTTTGCCCAGCCTGGTGTATTTTAACGTGAATGTATGTCTTGTCGTGCGTGACTACACATCCCATGCGTTTTCATACAAG
>NW_020618844.1:0-1236 GCF_003573695.1 Papaver somniferum | reverse complement strand
CGACATCAATTTTGGTCGCCTTTTTTAAAAATTCAACATCATTCCTGGTCGCCAATTAAAAAGTTTAGCGACCATTTTAGACCCATTTAGCTACGTTATTTCCTTTAGGTCGCAAAAGTATTTTTCCTGCGACCAAAATGTAAATTGTCGATGTTAGTTATCTTTGGCGACCAAATTGTATACGTCGCTCGTAATTTCGTCGCTAATGAGTTATTTTCTTGTAGTGCAGCCTTATCTCGCCAATTGCACTTGGCATAGAAAACTGTATGGCCTGGTGATATGTGGATGCAACCCCTTTTATCCCATGTATGCATGGTCTCCCTATGAGGGCAGTAAGGTGAATCTATGTCTATTACACAGACTGTGACCTTTGTTTCCAGCTCGCCGGCGAAAATATTTACATCCAGTTCTCCCTTTGGCCTTGATGCAACCCCATTGAACCCATTTATGTTGTATGTTGATGGCACGAGATCCGAGTCCTTGTATCCCATAGCTCTAAATGTATGATAAAAGAGTATATCGACCAAGCTCCCCGTATCTACCAGAATCCTGTTAATTGCCCAGATTTTCCTTTTTCCGGCTTGGTCTTCTTCCCATCTTGAGTATTTCCCAAAATTCAGGGTTACAACCAACGGGTTTGTGTGAGAATTTCCTCCTTCAGGTGTATCCTTTGCCGAGAATGTTCGTTCCCTTCTCTGTCATTCTTCTAATGGTTCTTTCGTGGTGACTTCGAATATTTCATTTCCTTCAAAGTCCCTCTTATACACCCTTTTAAGTATGTTATCATGAAAATTTAGGATGCTCTTTGTTGCATGTATTATTGTATTTGTTAGAGCATAGCTCGGTCGACCTCGCATGCGTTGCTATCTCAAGCATGTTTGTCAATGTTAGTGATCAAAACTATGAGTCTTGATTTCTAGTCTACATATCTAAGTCTCGGATTAGGATAAAAACGTGTAGTTGATCTCAAGGACTTCATGGCGATTCATCATACAATGACGAAGATCTACTCAAGGAACCGTGGAACTTCATCAACAAAAAGGTATGTGGAGACTTGAAATTATTTATCACTCAAAAGTATATCTCTTATCTCCTACTTCTTATGAGACAAAAGTCGTATGATATATAAACTGGATCATACACATTTGATATTTCGAGCTGAGTATATCTCGTCTATCTATATCTCGAAATCATGTGTTGGTAAAGCGTTTCTCTTTGATCGGGTTTATCTTCACC
>NW_020618843.1:0-489 GCF_003573695.1 Papaver somniferum | reverse complement strand
TTCTCTGGATTTTAGAACATCTGTAATTTTGTTTTCATCAAGCATTTAGTCTGTTGTTGATTGAAATTGAAAATGCAGGGGTATAACAACCACACCCAATATTTTGTTCGGCAATCTGTATGGACTAAACTCCAATATAATTACGAGAGCACCAACTTAAAAGTGAGACTCAATCAAGAAAGATATCAAAGATTTTTATCTCTTTCTCAATAAAATCGGTAAATCAACTAGATAGAAATCCGTGAGACTGATTGATATGAGAATAACTCTGATAGTACCAAAGACCAATGTACGGGTATCAATCAAGTTCTATCCGACAAACAAGGTCGGGTTTATCAACTGTGATTGAACTACGCACAACCTGTTATATTTCAATTATATAAACAAATATAATACTGATGAGTGCTAAAAAGTGCATATTTCTATATATTTTTCTTGGAATTTAACTCATCTTTTGTGCATTAATTCTACATTTTATCCCATATTCTG
>NW_020618842.1:0-657 GCF_003573695.1 Papaver somniferum | reverse complement strand
CAACATGTGTTTCAGGGTTTCTATAATTTCAGGGTTCATATAATCTGGGGGTTCTTACCAAAATTTGATTGTCAACGTTTATACACTTTGGGATTTTAAGGGTTTTAGAAAGATTAATTTTTCTATTGTTGTGGGATGTAATTTGGATTTTTAATGGGTTATGGTGAATGTAATTAAAGTAATCTGGGTTATTTTGAAATGCACAATTGGGGGATATCAAAACTAATTGGGGGATAGAGGAAAAGGACAAAAACTGGATCCAAATATCAAATCAGGATCACCCCTTATCTAATTATTTTTTTAATTTCACTACACCAAATTCCCGGAATCGCAACAGCAATTCGTAACGGTTTATGGGCCGTTACGAATTCCCCGTTACAAACGCCCGTTACAAAACATTCGTAATAGGCGAGAGCCGTTACTAATTTTTTTTTAAATCCGTAATAGTGTTAAGCCGTTACGAAATATTTTTAGGCGTGCCAGTCACACGCTTGGTCACACCAGGGTGGTAAAACCTTCAAAATGTGCGTGTGCCATTCACATGCGTGGCATTATGTTTCCACCCACGATGAGTTATACCAGAGGATATTTCCTCCCATCCGTGTGCGATTCACATGCCTGCTATGTCTTTTCCTCCCATGCCTTGGTAATATTTTT
>NW_020618841.1:0-1298 GCF_003573695.1 Papaver somniferum | reverse complement strand
GTGAAAGGATACATAACCGGCATCATGTTGTCCCCAAAGACTTGTTTTTGAGCTCGAACATCTTCCTATACATCTCCGCCAACTTTTTCCCATTTGTCGTGTCCCAAATTTCTAGATCATCCTCGTCGTCTTCGGTCGGGAGAGGATCGAAGCTTAATTGTTTCCAAAAATGATCAATATCCTCAAATGGTATAATACCATCCTTGTTCCGAAGTATGTCGTGGCGGCATGGAAGTCCCATAGATGTTTTCATTTTACAAACACATTCTTCCTCCAAGTTGGCGCCTAACTTCTCAATCAAATCTACTTCTTTCATCAATTTGTCAATGCATAGATGAGAGACTCTATGACTTAATCCTCGTATCCATTTACTATTATAATTCTTGTGTTTGAACATAAGGTTATGCTCGAAAGCCGCTTTAATTCTCACAACATCACTTTTGAAATATTCATCAATTGCGTTAAATACCGTGGCAAACGTGTCAACACATCCAAAAACGTTCTTCTTAAACCGATAGTGAGCCGGCTCTACCGTACTTATGGCTTGGTTTTCGAAGTGTTTGTGTCGATTTGTAAAACAAGACACAAACCTTTCTTTACTAGGTTCCAACACATCTTTCAGCAAGTAAGTAATGACGTCAGGGTAGTCGGTCCTCCAATAGTTAATAAGCATTTTTACATTTTCTTCGTAACATCCTCGGTGATTGACCATACCAAAGCGTCCCATTCGCCTTGGAAATAAGCCCACAACATCTCATTATGTTCATGTTGTTCCAAGAATTCCTTCTTTTTCTTTACTCGTGTCTCCACCGGTAGTTTAGCAATATTCTCTAATTCTTTCATCTTAAGTAGTTGAATTAACAGTTGGCATTTTTTCCTAACATTGCAACATATATGAAACGTACAAAGAAAGTTGAATGCTTCCGGAAATACCTTGTTAATAGCATACATCAACGATGAATCTTGATCGGAAACGAACACTTTAGGAAGAGAACCCTCCGGGAAGATCAACTTCAATTGTTCTAACCCCCAAACATAACTTTCTTTCTTTTCATTTTTCAAGAAACAAAAATCCACGGTGAACGGTGCCTTTGTCGACGTATGCCCCACAATGTTCAACAACAGCATCTCATATTTGTTAGTCTTATACGTGCAATCCAATATAAGAACTTGTGGGAAGCATAGAGTCAATTGGACGCATTCCGGGTGGGAAAGAAAAAGGTGTGTGACTTGACCAAACTCATCCAAATTCTTTTAGAAAGCATAGCTATGCATCACCCCTAACCACATCACTTGTT
>NW_020618840.1:0-320 GCF_003573695.1 Papaver somniferum | reverse complement strand
GAATACTCCCATGGAATCTTTCCCAGAAATTGCTAAGGATTCATCGTTCTTACGAAGTTATAGACTTATAGTAGTCCTCTCATGGCCAGGTTTCGATCTCGGAGCCAGTTTGTTTCTCGAAGTCGACAAATTCATGTGTGTTTATGGTTTTTGAAAATATTCCTATGGAATCCTCCCCGGAAACTGCTAAAGGTTCATCGTTCTTACGAAGTTCCAGACTTATAGTAGTCCTCTCATGGCCAGGTATCGATCTCGGAGCCAGTTTGTTTCTCGAAGTCGATGAATTCGTGTGTGTTTATGGTCTTTGAAAATATTCCCAT
>NW_020618839.1:0-942 GCF_003573695.1 Papaver somniferum | reverse complement strand
CCTAATTTTTTCTAGGTTAGGAGCATTATCTCCAATTACCTAATTTAGTTGTATTCCGCATATCACTCAAATAAACAAAATATAACAGTTTCCATATCGATAAATATATGCTCATATACGCGTACAACACCATATTGATTTTAGTATATATATGACTTATCTAAATACGGAAAAATAGCACGAAAAAATTGCGTAAACACAACCATGTTGATTGAGTATATGGGTATGCTTTATCTTACAGTAAATCATAATCATGTACTCTTCGCTAATGTGCATGCCTTGGATACACTCTTTCCAAATCTGTAGGTATCTGAAGTATCTCTCTCCATAATTCGCCATGCCTAATCTTCTTTGAACCAATTTATATTTTTGGTGTAATTTCCTCGGTAATTCACACCTACTCAAAGCCATGCGCAAAAATTCCGTCCATCCAAGCGTTATAACCATGCCCAAATTCTCTTTTGGCTTTCGTTTTTCGTATATTGGTCAACACCATAAATTACAGCTATGATTGGCAATAGCAATATATTCGGGATCATTCTTTTTTCAAAAGATTAATTTTTCCTTTTGAAGGAATTTTCAAAAAAATTAATATACTATGGTCATAACCCTAATTTTTAAATTTGCAATGGACACATAAATAGAATGTTTATAAACTGGAATAAATCTCACACAAACACGTGAAAATATCCATTTCTTGTTTGGATCATGATTTTATAAAGAAAGCATGCCGATTACGGATGCAACCATTGACCAAACGGTGTAATAGTTCGCACCCCTTTAACCGAATAGATTTTGATACCCCAAAAGACGTGATACATTTTTAAACCCCAAAAGATGTGAAAATCCAACAGGTGTGTTGTGTGGGGACACATATTGCATCCATTGGATGTGTATATAACTACTTCCTAAGAAGATAACTGTATATGTTAACCGAATAGA
>NW_020618838.1:0-452 GCF_003573695.1 Papaver somniferum | reverse complement strand
ATGAAATTTGTTAGGATTTGGATTCGTTCTGCATGGTCTTTCATCCTTCTTCTATTGTGAAATTTGACTTCCTTCATATTTTCTTCAATCAACGTACATAGAAATGCAATTTTTACTACACGTATTTCCTTGGAACATATTAATTGTAATTACAATACATTTTTCAAACTTTTTATGTTAAAGATGAGTTTATCTAGTTTACAATTTAGTCTCAAAAATCAATTTCAGACTTATAACGAAGTGTGTAGACTTTTTTGAGTTAACGTATATTAAATTCAACATTTTTATGAACTCTTTCTTTTTTTGCTGGCTTTGTCTTTCTATTTGATTCAAGATAGATGAAATTTTTTAGGATTTGGATTAGTTCTGCATGGTCTTTCATCCTTCTTCTATTGTGAAATTTGGCTTCCTTCATATTTTCTTGAATCAACGTGCAATTTTTACTAGACGTA
>NW_020618837.1:0-458 GCF_003573695.1 Papaver somniferum | reverse complement strand
GCATAGGTTGTACACGCTTTGCTTTCGTAAAAATGACCTGAAATATTTTGTTCCTTTTTATACTTGATATTGTTCTATGATATGTAAGCTTTCTAATGAGCCATCATTTGTCTAGTTCTGACTGGAAATGAAGGTCCAAAGAGGAAAAACCGAATTTTCAACGAAAAGCATAAGCAGCTGTACACGCTTTGCTTTTATCAAAATGACCTGAAATATTTTGTTCCTTTTTACTCTTGATATTGTTCTATGATATGTAAGCTTTCTAATGAGCCATCATTTGTCTAGTTCTGACTGGAATTGAAGGTCCAAAGAGGAAGAACCGAATTTTCAACGAAAAGCATAGGCAGCTGTACACGCTTTGCTTTCGTCAAAATGACCTGAATTTTTTTTTTTTTTACACTTGATATTGTTCTATGATATGTAAGATTTCTAACAAGCCATCATTTGTCTAAATCTGA
>NW_020618836.1:0-454 GCF_003573695.1 Papaver somniferum | reverse complement strand
CCAATTTTTGGCGAAAAGCGTAGGTAGCGGTTCACGCTTTGTTTCCGTTAAAATTAACCGAAACATTTTTTGGATTTTTATATGTGATATTGTTTTATGATCTGTAAGCTTTATAACGAGCCATCATTCGTCCAGTTATGACCTGAATTTAAGGTCTGAAAAGTAAAAACCAATTTTTGCCGAAAAGCGTAGGTAGCGGTTCACGCTTTGTTTCCGTTCAAATGAACCAAAATTTTTGGGGATTTTTATATGTGATATTTTCTATGATCTGTAAGATTTCGAATGAGCCATCATTCGTCCAATTCTGACCTGAATTTAAGGTCTGAAAAGCAAAAACCAATTTTTTCCGAAAAGCGTAGGTAGCGGTTCACGCTTTGTTTCCGTTAAAATGAACCGATATATTTTGTGGATTTTTATATGTGATATTGTTCTATGATATGTAAGCTTTCTAATG
>NW_020618835.1:0-1429 GCF_003573695.1 Papaver somniferum | reverse complement strand
TTCTTCCAGCTAATCATCTTGATACTAAGTACACTTATTATATCTTAATTTTTTAACTTGTTGACATCTTCAGCTACTTCATTTTTTGAGAACAAGACTTAGATGAATTATGACTGGTTCATAATATTGAGATTAGTTTTGAAACTCCCTTAATGTGGGGCAGAAACCATCTGACTGAAGCTTTGTCTGCATTATACTTATACACCACTCTCTGACTTGGACCATCTTTTTTTACGAGTTTAGTAGGATCTCCCATTGTGATTATTAGACTATCATTAGATTTGGCATCACCCATGTTCCTTTTCCCTTTCCCATTTTCACTCGTTTTTCTTGCCAAAAACAACAGGGCTCTTTTAGTGCAAATGATTGTTGCAACTGGTTTCTTACATGTCACCAGCTTTACATCATTGTTGTTGATAAATTGGCTTAGTCATTAAGTGTATACTTTCATGTGTTTCTGAAAATCCCTTTTTCTTCAGACAGTTTATTGATTACTGTATTTGATTAATGTCTGCTTTGATTATTGATCCATGTAGTGGATTAAGTTCATTCTTTTCTTATTGGTATGAGGTTCTGTAATTGGTTAAGGATTATAGTTATATGGGTGAATGAAAACGTTCAATTTCTATCTGTTACTATTTAAATTCGTGTAGTCGTGTCCAGTAATTCACTATTCGCTGCTCATTTAGTTTTATCACTTCTATTTTTAACATGTGTTTAGTTGTAAGAGAAGCTGGCTATGAAGCTTAGCTTTGGTGCTTTTCTGGCTCATGTGATACACAAGTTTTGTAGTATCTGTAGTTGCCTTTTGTATGCTCTTCATAGTAAGTTTGCTGCATCTTGTTTGGCAGGCAATCATTGGCGTAAGTTTGTATGCTTGTACTCTGTATTCTTACGGTTTATGGAAACACAAAAGACACCGATGAGCCATTTATCCATTCTTCTCAAGCTAATTCAGGTTTTTATTGCAAGGATGAGAGTAGGCCTGATAGGAAGTGGCATATTGTTTTGCCAAAACAACGAGGTCCTTATGTGAATGCTTTTGAGGATCCTTTTGTCTTTACTGGCATAGCTAAAGAATCTTCCCTAACGGCAGCGAACTTAGATGATAACAGTATATTGAGAAGGAATGGAAGAATAACATCTAGCGGTAATAATCTCGGTGATTTAAACCCTAGCAATTTCATTTTAGGCGGGATGAAATCTAAACAAAATCCTTTTGGGTGGGATTATTCCCGCTTGGTGTTTTATTCAACCCTAAAATCAATTCAGAGATGTTAAGAGGTATATCATTTTTGGGGGATTATCAGTTCAGAGTTCAAAAAAAGGTATATCTTTTTTATGCTCATCTACAGCTAAATAACTTATGATATTTGATTTGAAAGATGCATGAGTTCATATTAGACTCTTTGATTGAATATGAAATTGG
>NW_020618834.1:0-347 GCF_003573695.1 Papaver somniferum | reverse complement strand
TGCCGGCTGTTAAAATTAAGTCCGCTTGCCTAGGACTCGATCTTGGTACCAAGCCATAATGATCAAAGTCGAAGCGCGAGCTTATTAATGAAGCAAATTCAATAAAGCAACAATCGGTACCATACAGAAGCGTCCATAAACTGGAGAGTCTTGACCAATTTGAAATATCATTTGATGTAGTTGAAATAACTAAATTTTGGGTTGTTTGATCAAGTACCGGAAACTCAATGGAATTCATAACTGTCTCAATGTCATTTTTTTCTTCTTTATTGTCTGAATATTCAGGAGCTAAGACCATTCCAACGCTCCTTTTCGCCATGCATAAACTAAACCAACAATTAGGATAA
>NW_020618833.1:0-609 GCF_003573695.1 Papaver somniferum | reverse complement strand
TGCATAGCATTGCTTTCTACACTACATAAAGTCTAGCTTAAATCAACTTAAATTTATGATTTACTACAAAAACAAAAACCCCACATTGAATGTCAGCAAATGAGTTAGCAATGATAATTTCCTGGTGTACGGTACCTGATGGGCACACAGATTGAAGGTCTGAAATACGTGGAGATAGGATACTTGGCGTCTAAATAAGTACATCCAACTGCAATGAGCAATAAGATGCAACTTCAGTTACTTCGACCAATTCTTCTCCAACAATAATACTATAATAGAACAGTAAGAATTAACAACTATAGAGTTTGACCCATATTGTATATAAAGAGTGCTAGTGAATTCAAACATACATGCTACCGCAATTAAAAATACTATACGAGGGGTCAAAAAATACACTCCAACCTAAGAAATAATATAATTGTATCAGGAAACGACTAATACCTAATACAGTTGAAGGAGTCTGCGAATATTCAGGGAGTAGGCGAATCTTGAAAACAGATTATATGGATGTTGTGGCCGTTGCGCGGTAGCAAGAACCCTGAAAACAGAAGAGCCACGTTTCAGATGGTTTCAACTAAAGAAAAAACTAAGGCCATTTATAGTTAACAT
>NW_020618832.1:0-295 GCF_003573695.1 Papaver somniferum | reverse complement strand
TAGCATGCCATGCAGCGCAAACCTAGGGCCAAGCCGCCACACATGCCATTGGCACTTGCCAAAGTGGCGCTTGCAAACCTAACATGCCATGCCGTGCAGACCTAGTGCCTAGCCGCTAATGGAACATGCCAAAGTAGCGCTTGCAACCAAGCATGACATGCCGTGCAAACCTAGGGCCAAGCCGCCACACATCCCATTGGCACATGCCAAAGTGGAGCTTGCAAACCTAGCATGCCATGCCCTGCAAAACTCGGGCCAAGCCGCCACAGATGCCATTGGCACATGCCAAAGTGGC
>NW_020618831.1:0-700 GCF_003573695.1 Papaver somniferum | reverse complement strand
ATGCTCAACTCAACTATTCGACCACCGAGAAGGAGTTACTTGCCGTGGTATTTGCATTAGACAAGTTTAGATCTTATCTGATAGGGTCTAAGATCATCATATACACAGACCATGCGGCTTTGAAGTATCTTCTTTCCAAGAAGGATGCTAAAGCACGCCTTATTCGATGGATACTCTTATTACAGGAATTCGATCTCGAAATCCGTGATAAGAAAGGTTGTGAGAATGTGGTTGCTGATCACTTGTCTAGATTAACTTTAGAGTCTATTGATGAATCTGAGCTGATTAGAGAATCATTCCCAGATGAACAGCTGATGTCTATCTCAGACCTTCCTTGGTTTGCTGATATCGTTAACTACCTTGCTGCAGGTAGGATGCCCTCACATTGGTCGAGACAAGACCGCTATAAGTTTTTGGCTGAAGTCAAACATTTTCTTTGGGATGACCCATATTTGTTCAAGTACTGTCCAGACCAAATCATTAGGAGATGTGTCCCCAACACTGAACAGAAAGATGTGATATCTTTCTGCCATGACCAGGCATGTGGAGGCCATTTCAATGCCAAGAAGACCGCTGCAAAGATCTTGCAGTGTGGATTCTATTGGCCATCATTGTTCAAAGATTGTCATGATTATTGCGTTGCTTGTGAACGCTGTCAAAAGCTAGGAAGCATTTCGAGGAGAAACATGATGCCATTGAA
>NW_020618830.1:0-1175 GCF_003573695.1 Papaver somniferum | reverse complement strand
AAAAAAAACTTGTTTTTACAGTACTCTTTGGGTCGCAGCCAATACGAATTCAAGTACGGACATGAGTTTTTGCGCGAGGACTGCTATCGTCTCTTGAGGGAACGTGAATGGCAATTCGCCGCATATGATTAAACTCGTTTAAGTGTTCAAACGCAATGTAGTGAACTATTTTATGTGTTTTCCTTCTATTTTATTTCATAGTACGTGTATGTTTTATCGGATTCAATAAAATGCATGAGTTCAATTCATTCAGTAAATATAATCCCCAAAAGGGTCGTCAGTGTTTGCAAATATACGGGTGACGACTCTATAGATTGTTTGAAAATGCTGGTATGAGTCGTCACTTTTGGATAATAGACATGTTAACGACTCGAAATGTTATCAACACAGATACTTCTTGATAGTAGAGTCGTCAGCCAATTACTATAACTAATGACGACTCTGCGGAGATTTAAGGGTCGTCGTTTTATTAATTTGATCGGTAACGACCCTCTTAGCAATTAATGTGAATTTTGAATTCACCAATGTGGTTGAGTCGGGCAACGAAAAATAATTCAAAAAAATTATTGTTTGGTCGTTAAATTCTAAAAATAGAGACCCATATCTTACCTCGTCCTCACCCAAACCATAATTAACAACCTTCTCTTTCCATTCTCATATATTTATCATCCAAGAGGAAAAACAAGAGGAAACACCATGGTTACTCCCTACACTTCCGAAAAGAATTGTGCCATTGTGAGAGCTTGGTGGACAATCAAAACCACTTTGAAGAACAAGGAAAAGACGTTGATGAAAAATCGGATGCTTGGTGGAACCGTGAATTCGTCGTTTTTGTGGCGTTAGACGGATATTACAACTCAAGGTCTTTGAAACTCGTCAAGGAGATATTCTTCGAGTGTGAAGTTTTCAAAAGAGAATTGACGGCCGCAAGGAAGCCTCATCCAACATGTTGGGTGCTTTAAGAGTAAGTATATATACAAGAGGTAAAACTTATCTAAAGCTTTGATCAATATTAACTGAGTATGTTTTCGTTTTCAGTTGAGGAGGGCGTATGGCTATTACGAGGAGCTTCATGGTAAAAAGTTTGAGTTCGACGATTTCTACTTTATCTTGGAAGGCACCATGTATAATAACATGCTTTATGATTAAGTGCATAAGTGCACCGCTGTTATCTA
>NW_020618829.1:0-646 GCF_003573695.1 Papaver somniferum | reverse complement strand
CGAAACATATAAATGTTGACTAATCTGGCTAATGTTGAACTCGGTAAAATGAAATGGTTGAATAATTGAAAAATGAGATTATTCAGGAATACACATTGAATGCTGAGATTATGCATTGAGTTTCTGGTAGTAGATCCATAATCAAAAACGTTTTTGTGGTTGTTCCAGAAGAAATGAAACAAAAGATACGGTAGAACTAGGACAGTTATTGTATGAGGTCTACCCAATGCTAGATGGAGAGGCGCATAATAGATCGATATGAACATCATGAGCTGTCCCGTAATAAAACCCGTTGTTGCTGATACCTCCTTCTCGGTTCCTTCTTCCATAACCCGAGCTCGAAGAAGGAAGAGATAAGAGGGCCCTATGGAGAATGTGGTCTTTTTTTTTTTTGCTAAGTCAAGAAAATATATTGATAAAAAGATATTTACAAGATAGGTGAAGGAGAAAAGGGGACAAAGCGACCCCTAAGAAACTCCTAAAACCTATTTAAAACGATAATAAATTACATTTGGAAACTCAATTGAACTTAAGAAAACTGGTCGACCTTCAAAGTGAAAACCAACCCCATCCTCTAATAAACAACCACGTTTTGCCATGGCATCAGCTGCAAAATTTGCCTCTCTAAAAGAATGTTCAAAACGAA
>NW_020618828.1:0-2023 GCF_003573695.1 Papaver somniferum | reverse complement strand
TGTAGGAAATAAATTAACCTGGGTTATTAAGTCCCTTCATTCATTCTCACCATTTCATTATGTTTCTTTTTTCTTATCACTTTGTTGTATGGTGAATACGATTGGCAACCTGAAGCAAAGCATCAAGATCTGTATACAAGACAATTTACCAAAACTAAATTAAATTAAAGTATTTTATATTTCATTTTTATGGATGCACAAACATGTATTTTTCTTTTTTTGGAATTCGAAAAAAATTTAAGAAGTTTTGGTAGACGTACCTTTGAGAACTATCAGATTTGATGACCATTAAACATTTTAACCATCACCTATATACCTTTGTGAAGACAATTGCTACTCGAATTGACCAAAAATTTAAACACCTACGATATCAAGATGTATCAGATTGTCCTAATTGAATAACCCATGTTTTCAAGTTGAAAAAAGATGATTTGATGAAATAAATTGAGGAAGATATTCTTTGGGTAAAATAGTTGTATTTCATGTATGTACAAGATTGAAGTTTAAAAATGTTTATCAATAACTTTTTCCTTTTTAGTTCTTGAATAATTACGAAATAAATCTGAATGGTTGAACAAATTCACCGATTTATTTGTGCTAATCTTTAGATGAGAAAATGACTCAGTTCTTTTTCAAACACGAAGAAATGTGTGGTTTGGGTAAATAGGGTTGTAGGAACTGAAATTCCATGTATGGGAACTGGGCTAAAGCAATAGGATACCTAGATATGTATATTACTGGTTTTTAATGTACTTTCATAAAATACATATACCAAACTAAAAACTATGTGTTGAATACCAAAGACTACGCTTCATATGACACTAACCAGAGGTTGAGCCGGGGCCTTAAAGTCCCGGTGATACCTAGTGTAAGAGAAATACTTGACAGTAAAACATACTTATGAAATTGTAACAAAATTGTTCTTTTTCAAACTACATTTACTTATGAAATCGACTTTCACTTTCTAAAACAATCCATTAAGTACAAAATTCTCGCCTATTTCTAGATACATTTCCATATAGGATTCAGAGAGTAATCCACATGTGTTCTCTCGCACATGAGCGTTTGCCTCAATCAGATGAACCTCTATCTTTTTCATTACATCTCTGAGTATCTTCACTTTTTCTTTCCCAGCACGTAAAGGCTGCCCATGTTCTAGTAATTCGGTCTTAGCATTCTGCATCCCACCCATCCCTTTTTTCACAGTCTCAAATCTTTCTCGAAGCCATCCGATGTTAAATTCAAGTTTCTTGGCATTTTTAATCTTTTCTTCCCAGTTAGGAATCGTTTCAGAAGACAAATCCACATAACGGCATTGATACATATCTATGATAGAAGTCATCAAGTCCTTAACCACCATAACAAGAATAGGATATGACGAGATTGGCAAAACTTCTGTGGATGGACAATAGTCTCACATCGTTATAATCCGCTTAATTAACTTAAAATGTGATATAGAAGGGCCTCTCCACTCATTTCCAATTGGTTTTGAGTTGGATGCCCGTACTTTAACATGGTATCAGAGCTAAGCCCTAGACCCAGACCCAGACCTGCGTACGTCTTAGGCCGAGTTACTGTCCGAAGTGTTTAACCGATTTTGTCACTTGTACGAAGGGCCGCTCCACTCATTTCCAATTGATTTTGAGTTGGATGCCCATACTTTAACAGAATATGTCCATATTTCAACCATATTTGCTTGTAAATAGGTGCTTGATTTTTCAAAATGCTGAAACCACCAACATCTTCACATTCTTTGTCATCGCATGCAAGAACGAACTTTGTTGTCATGTCTTCCTTCACCAAAGGGTTCTCCTGCACCAGGATATTCTCCTGATTCTGAACTACTATCTTCATTTTATTTATTTTTTGACTGTTTCACATTTTCCGTCTTTACAATCTCGTTTAATCACCATAAACTTTTTCTCATCATGCAACATTTTTAGTGCTTCCACTAGTACAAAGAATTCCTTTAGCCACAGTTTATTACCGTGACCAAAGATCCATGGTCATGGTATTTCATTTT
>NW_020618827.1:0-658 GCF_003573695.1 Papaver somniferum | reverse complement strand
TGATTCAAGATAGATGAAATTAGTTAGGATTTGGATTAGTTCTGCTTGGTCTTTCAACCTTCTTCTATTGTGAAATATGACTTCCTTGATATTTTCTTGAATCAACGTACATAGAAATGAAATTTTTATTAGAGGTATTACCTTAGAACATATTAATTGTAATTACAATATATTTTTCAAACTTTTTCTGTTAAAAATGAGTTTATCTAGTTTACAATTTAATCTCAGAAATCAATTTCCGATTTATAACGAAGTGTGTAGACTTTTTTGAGTTAACGAATATTAAATTCAACATTTTTATGAACTCTTTCTTCTTGTGTTAGCTTTGTCTTTCTATTTGATTCAAGATAGATGAAATTTGTGAGGATTTGGATTAGTTCTGCATGGTCTTTCATCCTTGTTCTATTGTGAAATTTGTCTTCCTTCATATTTTCTTGAATCAACGCACATAGAAATGCAATTTTTACTAAACATATTTCCTTAGAACATATTAATTGTAATAACAATACATTTTTCAAACTTTTTCTGTTAAAGATGTGTTTGTATAGTTTACAATTTAGTCTCAGAAATCAGCTTCCGACTTATAACGAAGTGTGTAGACTTTTTTGAGTTAACGTATATAAAATTTAACATTTTTATGAACTCTTTCTTTTTGTAT
>NW_020618826.1:0-11134 GCF_003573695.1 Papaver somniferum | reverse complement strand
ACTCGGCTTTGTGATCCCCAATACAAAGACTTTTATCTCACTCTTGTTCACGAAGAACATAAGACATGGAAAAAACCTTATGAAGCTTACACCAATTTTCCAAAAGGGATGAAAAAACGTGTAGCACTCATGAACCTTTTATTTATAATGAAAGGTAACTTGGAAGCTACGAAAGCTATTTTCGTTTTTTAAGACTCTCCTAATTTTGGGAGTCTTTCCTAAGTTATAACTCTTACCAAAATAATTAAATAAATAATTAATTAGCAAATATTGTATTTATGTGAATAAATCACATTTTAACTTAGATAGGAAATAAGAGTTATCACAAACACTTTAATATGGTAATCAAATATGTTTGGATTAATAGCCAACTTGTCTAGATAAGGAAACATCACCAATTTGACTAAAAAAGACTTCTAGTCACGTAATTGGGCCCAAGTCCGTGAACCGTTACAAGCAGTCCATGGATTGTTTCCTACTAACGAACTGTAACAATTACAGCAACACTTATAATTGTTACTTTAATAAATCACTCATAACTTCATCGTTATAACTCGGAATTGAGTGATTCTTGGCTCGTTGAATTCGTAAGATCATTCACTATAACATGAGAACCTTTCCAAGGATAAAGGTTATTGTCACAAAAGTCGTGTCTCAAATAACCTCGAGTATATATACATAAATGTACATTAACCATCATAGAAATTGTTCCATAGAGTGAGCATTTGTTTCGATAGATTAGAAAGGTAGTATTGAACAAGAATCCAAATGAAATCAATTACCACATACCTTTGTTGATGAAGTCCTTGTTGATGTCTTATTGTAATCTTCAGTCTTCATCCTTAAGAGTAGTTCTTCTTAGACCTAATCTAGTCCGAAACTATCTTTAGTATACTAAATCAAGAATGCATTTTGGCAACTAAAATTGACAACTAACTTGACATACCAACTCTAGTGGGTTCAACCGAGCAATGCTCTAACAAGTATTACTTAGAGATGGACGCTTATCTTTTTCTTCTCCTTCTTTCTCTCCAGAAAAAGTAACCGTTTTTTCTTTAAAACTGGATTTTTCTAAATCTTTTAGATTTTAATCTGAATCTGTCAGAAATGGTCTGAAAGTTTCAGATCTATTGACAGATTTGGTTATACATATTATTACTATTTCCGAGTATTGAATAAAATTATCGTTATTAAGCGATTCTAGGGTTTGTAAATAATGTTTTTAGTTTATTTTCAGTTGATTTCATTGCTAACGGATTATGAATGCCAATTAGATATTTCTAATAGACGTTTTGGCATTTCAATTGAATGTATCATTCATATCAAAAACATCATTGATGACGATTTACCAGAAGTGGTCGAAATTTTCCAGTTACGGGAAGATCAATGGCTAGTAGAGGTGATCGTGATCTGCGCAATTACTCCCTTTTGGGACATGTTACTCTTAATGAACAAAAAGAATTCAAATGGCAGAATATAATTTCATATGCCATGTTTCAAATATTTGTTTCATCTATGAAACGAGATATATGTATTTTATCATTTTTTTCATCTTTGATGTACTTGAACGGGATGTATTCATTCTTGTTATGTTAATGAAATCAAGATGTTTCCTTCAAAAAAAATATTATTTAGAGATGGATAGAAATACAAAGTATCATCATACAAATGCAAACAGAAGGAGATCAATGAACAACATTGAAGCTCTGAAAGATAGTAACGGGAATTGGTGCTCAAGCAGAGAAGATTTGGAAAACTTGCTCATCCAACATTACAGTGATTTACATACAACCACTTCTACCACTAAAAATGATGCCTTACTTAAGAATATTCCACAGGTCATCACAACATCGGATAATGTTGAGCTAACCAAAGTCCCTGAAGCAGCTAAAATTTTGAAAGCTTTAAAAGATATGAAACCATGGAAGGCTCCGGGACCAGATGGCTTTCCACCTGGGTTTTTCTAATCTCATTGGGATATTGTGGGCAATGATGTTGCGCAAATGGTAAGACAATTATTTCAGTCAGAATTCATTCTCAAGGAGCTAAACAATACTAATATTTCTCTTACACCAACGTCAAAGAATAAGCAATTTCCATATGATTTAAGACCCATTGCTTTGTGAAATACTTCCTATAAAGTAATTTCCAAGATTCTCTCAACTAGATTGAAGAAATTCACAAACAAGATCATCTCCCCTTTATAGTCTGCTTATATTCCAGGTAGACAAATTTCTGACAACATACAGTTGGCTCAAGATATAATTCATACTATGAAGAATAAAAAAGAAGAGAAAAACTTTCTCGCTCTTAAGCTTGACATGTCAAAATATTTTGACAGGATTGAATGGTACTTCTGTATGGATGTGATGGAAAGAATGGGCTTTCGCAATGGATGGTGCAATCTAATCATGTAATGCATTAGTACCACTAAAATATTTATTCTTCTTAATGGAGATCCATATACTGCTTATAAACCAATAAGAGGCATCATACAAGGTGACTCCCCACCACATTATTGTTATGGAGATTTTCTCAAGGAAATTGTTTTTTGCTGAGCAAAATAATAAGATTGAAGGCATTAAGATTGCAACAGGTGCTTCTTTTATCTCCCATTTATTCTTTACAGATGACTGCTTGATATTTGCAAATGCCGATCTGTACAATGTTAACAATTTGCTCCAAATTATTGAGGACTTTAGTTCTGCTTCTGGACAAATGGTGAACTTAAAAAAGTAAAGTGTTTTCTTTAGTGTCAATGTCCCACCAAGATTTTGCAGGATACTAACCAGAAGATTCAAGGTGCCTCATATGAATCCAGAAGATAAATACTTAGGAATGCCATTGTTGATTGGAAAAAGCAAGAAAAAATCTTTCACACGCCTTCTAGACAAGGTGAAAAGCAGGCTCTCAATTTACAGAGGCAAAACTATGGCTCAGTGCAGCAAGTCCATGATGATAAACACTGTCACCAATACTATTCCTTCCTATACAATGGGTTGTTTCCAAATTCCTAAAGATATTATAAATGAAATAAATGCCTTGCAGAGGGACTTCTGGTAGGGTTTTGATGAAAAAAGAGGTACATATGTTACTTCATGGAAAGAACTTAACTTGCACAAAGATATTTGAGGGAAAGGCTTTAGAGATCTAAAAATCTTGAATCAAGCTTGTTAGAGCACTGCTTGGTCGAACTCGGCGTTTCCATCTCAAGCATGTTTGTCAATGTTAGTGATCAAAACTATAAGTCTTGATTTCTGGTCTACTTATAGCTAAGTATCGGACAAGGATATAAAGTGTAGTTGAGCTCAAGACTCCGTGGATATCATCATACAAAGACGAAGAACTACTTAAGGAACTGGTGGAACTTCAACGACTAAAAGGTATGTGGAGACTTGAACTTATCTATCACTCAAAAGTCTATCTACTCTATCTTTTATCTTGAGACAAAAGTCGTTTTGCTATATAGACTTTGATTACACACATTTGATATTTCGAGCCGAGTTTATCTCGCTTATATATTTCTCGAAATATGCATTGGTAAGATTTCGCTTTGGCCAAGTTCATCTTTACTAGTGACGAAAGTCATATTAAGTTTCAATTACTTGAAAATTTCTTTGAAGAAAAATTGTGTGTGAACAACAACTATATAACGTCCTCTAAGAATGTTTCAATGATTGACATGAGAGTTTAGATTATATAACTATTATCTCACTCGGCTTTGTGATCCCCAATACAAAGACTTTTATCTCACTCTTGTTCACGAAGAACATAAGACATGGAAAAAACCTTATGAAGCTTACACCAATTTTCCAAAAGGGATGAAAAAACGTGTAGCACTCATGAACCTTTTATTTATAATGAAAGGTAACTTGGAAGCTACGAAAGCTATTTTCGTTTTTTAAGACTCTCCTAATTTTGGGAGTCTTTCCTAAGTTATAACTCTTACCAAAATAATTAAATAAATAATTAATTAGCAAATATTGTATTTATGTGAATAAATCACATTTTAACTTAGATAGGAAATAAGAGTTATCACAAACACTTTAATATGGTAATCAAATATGTTTGGATTAATAGCCAACTTGTCTAGATAAGGAAACATCACCAATTTGACTAAAAAAGACTTCTAGTCACGTAATTGGGCCCAAGTCCGTGAACCGTTACAAGCAGTCCATGGATTGTTTCCTACTAACGAACTGTAACAATTACAGCAACACTTATAATTGTTACTTTAATAAATCACTCATAACTTCATCGTTATAACTCGGAATTGAGTGATTCTTGGCTCGTTGAATTCGTAAGATCATTCACTATAACATGAGAACCTTTCCAAGGATAAAGGTTATTGTCACAAAAGTCGTGTCTCAAATAACCTCGAGTATATATACATAAATGTACATTAACCATCATAGAAATTGTTCCATAGAGTGAGCATTTGTTTCGATAGATTAGAAAGGTAGTATTGAACAAGAATCCAAATGAAATCAATTACCACATACCTTTGTTGATGAAGTCCTTGTTGATGTCTTATTGTAATCTTCAGTCTTCATCCTTAAGAGTAGTTCTTCTTAGACCTAATCTAGTCCGAAACTATCTTTAGTATACTAAATCAAGAATGCATTTTGGCAACTAAAATTGACAACTAACTTGACATACCAACTCTAGTGGGTTCAACCGAGCAATGCTCTAACAAGTATTACTTAGAGATGGACGCTTATCTTTTTCTTCTCCTTCTTTCTCTCCAGAAAAAGTAACCGTTTTTTCTTTAAAACTGGATTTTTCTAAATCTTTTAGATTTTAATCTGAATCTGTCAGAAATGGTCTGAAAGTTTCAGATCTATTGACAGATTTGGTTATACATATTATTACTATTTCCGAGTATTGAATAAAATTATCGTTATTAAGCGATTCTAGGGTTTGTAAATAATGTTTTTAGTTTATTTTCAGTTGATTTCATTGCTAACGGATTATGAATGCCAATTAGATATTTCTAATAGACGTTTTGGCATTTCAATTGAATGTATCATTCATATCAAAAACATCATTGATGACGATTTACCAGAAGTGGTCGAAATTTTCCAGTTACGGGAAGATCAATGGCTAGTAGAGGTGATCGTGATCTGCGCAATTACTCCCTTTTGGGACATGTTACTCTTAATGAACAAAAAGAATTCAAATGGCAGAATATAATTTCATATGCCATGTTTCAAATATTTGTTTCATCTATGAAACGAGATATATGTATTTTATCATTTTTTTCATCTTTGATGTACTTGAACGGGATGTATTCATTCTTGTTATGTTAATGAAATCAAGATGTTTCCTTCAAAAAAAATATTATTTAGAGATGGATAGAAATACAAAGTATCATCATACAAATGCAAACAGAAGGAGATCAATGAACAACATTGAAGCTCTGAAAGATAGTAACGGGAATTGGTGCTCAAGCAGAGAAGATTTGGAAAACTTGCTCATCCAACATTACAGTGATTTACATACAACCACTTCTACCACTAAAAATGATGCCTTACTTAAGAATATTCCACAGGTCATCACAACATCGGATAATGTTGAGCTAACCAAAGTCCCTGAAGCAGCTAAAATTTTGAAAGCTTTAAAAGATATGAAACCATGGAAGGCTCCGGGACCAGATGGCTTTCCACCTGGGTTTTTCTAATCTCATTGGGATATTGTGGGCAATGATGTTGCGCAAATGGTAAGACAATTATTTCAGTCAGAATTCATTCTCAAGGAGCTAAACAATACTAATATTTCTCTTACACCAACGTCAAAGAATAAGCAATTTCCATATGATTTAAGACCCATTGCTTTGTGAAATACTTCCTATAAAGTAATTTCCAAGATTCTCTCAACTAGATTGAAGAAATTCACAAACAAGATCATCTCCCCTTTATAGTCTGCTTATATTCCAGGTAGACAAATTTCTGACAACATACAGTTGGCTCAAGATATAATTCATACTATGAAGAATAAAAAAGAAGAGAAAAACTTTCTCGCTCTTAAGCTTGACATGTCAAAATATTTTGACAGGATTGAATGGTACTTCTGTATGGATGTGATGGAAAGAATGGGCTTTCGCAATGGATGGTGCAATCTAATCATGTAATGCATTAGTACCACTAAAATATTTATTCTTCTTAATGGAGATCCATATACTGCTTATAAACCAATAAGAGGCATCATACAAGGTGACTCCCCACCACATTATTGTTATGGAGATTTTCTCAAGGAAATTGTTTTTTGCTGAGCAAAATAATAAGATTGAAGGCATTAAGATTGCAACAGGTGCTTCTTTTATCTCCCATTTATTCTTTACAGATGACTGCTTGATATTTGCAAATGCCGATCTGTACAATGTTAACAATTTGCTCCAAATTATTGAGGACTTTAGTTCTGCTTCTGGACAAATGGTGAACTTAAAAAAGTAAAGTGTTTTCTTTAGTGTCAATGTCCCACCAAGATTTTGCAGGATACTAACCAGAAGATTCAAGGTGCCTCATATGAATCCAGAAGATAAATACTTAGGAATGCCATTGTTGATTGGAAAAAGCAAGAAAAAATCTTTCACACGCCTTCTAGACAAGGTGAAAAGCAGGCTCTCAATTTACAGAGGCAAAACTATGGCTCAGTGCAGCAAGTCCATGATGATAAACACTGTCACCAATACTATTCCTTCCTATACAATGGGTTGTTTCCAAATTCCTAAAGATATTATAAATGAAATAAATGCCTTGCAGAGGGACTTCTGGTAGGGTTTTGATGAAAAAAGAGGTACATATGTTACTTCATGGAAAGAACTTAACTTGCACAAAGATATTTGAGGGAAAGGCTTTAGAGATCTAAAAATCTTGAATCAAGCTTGTTAGAGCACTGCTTGGTCGAACTCGGCGTTTCCATCTCAAGCATGTTTGTCAATGTTAGTGATCAAAACTATAAGTCTTGATTTCTGGTCTACTTATAGCTAAGTATCGGACAAGGATATAAAGTGTAGTTGAGCTCAAGACTCCGTGGATATCATCATACAAAGACGAAGAACTACTTAAGGAACTGGTGGAACTTCAACGACTAAAAGGTATGTGGAGACTTGAACTTATCTATCACTCAAAAGTCTATCTACTCTATCTTTTATCTTGAGACAAAAGTCGTTTTGCTATATAGACTTTGATTACACACATTTGATATTTCGAGCCGAGTTTATCTCGCTTATATATTTCTCGAAATATGCATTGGTAAGATTTCGCTTTGGCCAAGTTCATCTTTACTAGTGACGAAAGTCATATTAAGTTTCAATTACTTGAAAATTTCTTTGAAGAAAAATTGTGTGTGAACAACAACTATATAACGTCCTCTAAGAATGTTTCAATGATTGACATGAGAGTTTAGATTATATAACTATTATCTCACTCGGCTTTGTGATCCCCAATACAAAGACTTTTATCTCACTCTTGTTCACGAAGAACATAAGACATGGAAAAAACCTTATGAAGCTTACACCAATTTTCCAAAAGGGATGAAAAAACGTGTAGCACTCATGAACCTTTTATTTATAATGAAAGGTAACTTGGAAGCTACGAAAGCTATTTTCGTTTTTTAAGACTCTCCTAATTTTGGGAGTCTTTCCTAAGTTATAACTCTTACCAAAATAATTAAATAAATAATTAATTAGCAAATATTGTATTTATGTGAATAAATCACATTTTAACTTAGATAGGAAATAAGAGTTATCACAAACACTTTAATATGGTAATCAAATATGTTTGGATTAATAGCCAACTTGTCTAGATAAGGAAACATCACCAATTTGACTAAAAAAGACTTCTAGTCACGTAATTGGGCCCAAGTCCGTGAACCGTTACAAGCAGTCCATGGATTGTTTCCTACTAACGAACTGTAACAATTACAGCAACACTTATAATTGTTACTTTAATAAATCACTCATAACTTCATCGTTATAACTCGGAATTGAGTGATTCTTGGCTCGTTGAATTCGTAAGATCATTCACTATAACATGAGAACCTTTCCAAGGATAAAGGTTATTGTCACAAAAGTCGTGTCTCAAATAACCTCGAGTATATATACATAAATGTACATTAACCATCATAGAAATTGTTCCATAGAGTGAGCATTTGTTTCGATAGATTAGAAAGGTAGTATTGAACAAGAATCCAAATGAAATCAATTACCACATACCTTTGTTGATGAAGTCCTTGTTGATGTCTTATTGTAATCTTCAGTCTTCATCCTTAAGAGTAGTTCTTCTTAGACCTAATCTAGTCCGAAACTATCTTTAGTATACTAAATCAAGAATGCATTTTGGCAACTAAAATTGACAACTAACTTGACATACCAACTCTAGTGGGTTCAACCGAGCAATGCTCTAACAAGTATTACTTAGAGATGGACGCTTATCTTTTTCTTCTCCTTCTTTCTCTCCAGAAAAAGTAACCGTTTTTTCTTTAAAACTGGATTTTTCTAAATCTTTTAGATTTTAATCTGAATCTGTCAGAAATGGTCTGAAAGTTTCAGATCTATTGACAGATTTGGTTATACATATTATTACTATTTCCGAGTATTGAATAAAATTATCGTTATTAAGCGATTCTAGGGTTTGTAAATAATGTTTTTAGTTTATTTTCAGTTGATTTCATTGCTAACGGATTATGAATGCCAATTAGATATTTCTAATAGACGTTTTGGCATTTCAATTGAATGTATCATTCATATCAAAAACATCATTGATGACGATTTACCAGAAGTGGTCGAAATTTTCCAGTTACGGGAAGATCAATGGCTAGTAGAGGTGATCGTGATCTGCGCAATTACTCCCTTTTGGGACATGTTACTCTTAATGAACAAAAAGAATTCAAATGGCAGAATATAATTTCATATGCCATGTTTCAAATATTTGTTTCATCTATGAAACGAGATATATGTATTTTATCATTTTTTTCATCTTTGATGTACTTGAACGGGATGTATTCATTCTTGTTATGTTAATGAAATCAAGATGTTTCCTTCAAAAAAAATATTATTTAGAGATGGATAGAAATACAAAGTATCATCATACAAATGCAAACAGAAGGAGATCAATGAACAACATTGAAGCTCTGAAAGATAGTAACGGGAATTGGTGCTCAAGCAGAGAAGATTTGGAAAACTTGCTCATCCAACATTACAGTGATTTACATACAACCACTTCTACCACTAAAAATGATGCCTTACTTAAGAATATTCCACAGGTCATCACAACATCGGATAATGTTGAGCTAACCAAAGTCCCTGAAGCAGCTAAAATTTTGAAAGCTTTAAAAGATATGAAACCATGGAAGGCTCCGGGACCAGATGGCTTTCCACCTGGGTTTTTCTAATCTCATTGGGATATTGTGGGCAATGATGTTGCGCAAATGGTAAGACAATTATTTCAGTCAGAATTCATTCTCAAGGAGCTAAACAATACTAATATTTCTCTTACACCAACGTCAAAGAATAAGCAATTTCCATATGATTTAAGACCCATTGCTTTGTGAAATACTTCCTATAAAGTAATTTCCAAGATTCTCTCAACTAGATTGAAGAAATTCACAAACAAGATCATCTCCCCTTTATAGTCTGCTTATATTCCAGGTAGACAAATTTCTGACAACATACAGTTGGCTCAAGATATAATTCATACTATGAAGAATAAAAAAGAAGAGAAAAACTTTCTCGCTCTTAAGCTTGACATGTCAAAATATTTTGACAGGATTGAATGGTACTTCTGTATGGATGTGATGGAAAGAATGGGCTTTCGCAATGGATGGTGCAATCTAATCATGTAATGCATTAGTACCACTAAAATATTTATTCTTCTTAATGGAGATCCATATACTGCTTATAAACCAATAAGAGGCATCATACAAGGTGACTCCCCACCACATTATTGTTATGGAGATTTTCTCAAGGAAATTGTTTTTTGCTGAGCAAAATAATAAGATTGAAGGCATTAAGATTGCAACAGGTGCTTCTTTTATCTCCCATTTATTCTTTACAGATGACTGCTTGATATTTGCAAATGCCGATCTGTACAATGTTAACAATTTGCTCCAAATTATTGAGGACTTTAGTTCTGCTTCTGGACAAATGGTGAACTTAAAAAAGTAAAGTGTTTTCTTTAGTGTCAATGTCCCACCAAGATTTTGCAGGATACTAACCAGAAGATTCAAGGTGCCTCATATGAATCCAGAAGATAAATACTTAGGAATGCCATTGTTGATTGGAAAAAGCAAGAAAAAATCTTTCACACGCCTTCTAGACAAGGTGAAAAGCAGGCTCTCAATTTACAGAGGCAAAACTATGGCTCAGTGCAGCAAGTCCATGATGATAAACACTGTCACCAATACTATTCCTTCCTATACAATGGGTTGTTTCCAAATTCCTAAAGATATTATAAATGAAATAAATGCCTTGCAGAGGGACTTCTGGTAGGGTTTTGATGAAAAAAGAGGTACATATGTTACTTCATGGAAAGAACTTAACTTGCACAAAGATATTTGAGGGAAAGGCTTTAGAGATCTAAAAATCTTGAATCAAGCTTGTTAGAGCACTGCTTGGTCGAACTCGGCGTTTCCATCTCAAGCATGTTTGTCAATGTTAGTGATCAAAACTATAAGTCTTGATTTCTGGTCTACTTATAGCTAAGTATCGGACAAGGATATAAAGTGTAGTTGAGCTCAAGACTCCGTGGATATCATCATACAAAGACGAAGAACTACTTAAGGAACTGGTGGAACTTCAACGACTAAAAGGTATGTGGAGACTTGAACTTATCTATCACTCAAAAGTCTATCTACTCTATCTTTTATCTTGAGACAAAAGTCGTTTTGCTATATAGACTTTGATTACACACATTTGATATTTCGAGCCGAGTTTATCTCGCTTATATATTTCTCGAAATATGCATTGGTAAGATTTCGCTTTGGCCAAGTTCATCTTTACTAGTGACGAAAGTCATATTAAGTTTCAATTACTTGAAAATTTCTTTGAAGAAAAATTGTGTGTGAACAACAACTATATAACGTCCTCTAAGAATGTTTCAATGATTGACATGAGAGTTTAGATTATATAACTATT
>NW_020618825.1:20893112-20985891 GCF_003573695.1 Papaver somniferum | reverse complement strand
TAGAAATTTAAGCATCATACCATGCCGGTAGCAGTACCGGCATGCTCGATAATTATGAAACTGTGCCGGCAGTGGATGAAAACCAGGAAAAAAAATCAAAACGGAATAGTGGCAAACATTTATGAAAATTTCCAACAAATGCCAGCATGGCTTTTTGGTTGAATACTATGCCGGCACCGAGCTTTTTCAGCTGCAAAAATGGTGGATTGAAAGAAAAAAAAACAAATTTTCAACCTCTTAGCAGCAATTCTCTCTTCACAATCATCCTCCATTTTTTACAAAAAAATTCCCTCTCAAATATTTTTTTCCCTCATTCTACTCTCACCTCACTCACCCAAACACAAATAAAAATACACACTAATTAATCTATCCCCCAAATACTTAAGAATTTTACTAATTTTAATAACCACTAAACCTAATTAATGAAGGGTAGATTAGAAACACTACACCATTTTTTCCGATTCGAAACGGTTATTGAGCGTTACGAATCGGGGTTGTAACAGCTCTGGACCGTTACGAAAAGGGGTGCTACAATTTTTTTGTAAGGGCCCAGCAGCCGTTACGATTTTTTTTTGTAACGGCTCTTGTAACAGCGAAGAGCCGTTACTACGTGGCACTGTCGTAACATGCGAGAGCCGTTACGAATTTATTTAGTAACAGAACGTTGTAACAAGCTGAGGCCGTTACGAATTTTTTGCAACAGTAAAAAAATTACTGTTATTACGACAAGTAAACTGGAAGAAATAATACTCAAAATACGCAGCAAGTAAATGCAAACAAGCAATAAAAAACAACTCAAAATACGCAGCAAGTAAATCCTCCTCAGACAACCAATCAGAAGTGATTACACTGGTAAGATAATGTTGATTAACTTCTTTTGCTATCAAGCAGATGTTGAATGAGAGGTCAGACAAATCCATGGAGAAAAGTAACTTTGAAACCATATTAGCATTTGTGAATACCTCTAAGAAGATTGGAGTTAGAAATCTTGATAAGAATCGGCAAACGTTGATTTTCCTTTCCCCCCGTCCAACTTCTCTTCTACCTGTATAATGATAAAAGGAAACTCATACAAATGAGGATCAAAAGTGGAAGTGACAGTATATGTGTGGAGTAAGTATAAATTAAGCATTAACATACTTTGCCTAATTAATACGCATCTAAACAAAAGTTGCAGAGTTTCTTTGTAAGCAAACTTCAGCAATTTTACAACTTTCACAAATACAAGAATGCAATCAGAAGTTTAAGAATCAGAAACATACTTCTTTTATTTCCTTTTTCTGATTTGCCTTTTCTGATCTCCAAGCAATGTAAAGCAGACGTAACCCGAAAAAAGCATAAATACTGGATATATAACAGCATAAAACAACCATTAGACCAAGAGTTATGACTTCCATTTTGCAGAAAGAATAAAAACAGTGCAGTTATTGGACAAACACTAAACTGGGCAAGCATCCAAACATAAATGACCAACAACCAACCATCCTCAAACAGTTAAAGGTAAATACCTGTAGCTGCACTATTCGTGTGCTTCCTTGATATCAAATTTGGCACTATCCGACCAAGTCCAGTAGAAAGCACCTACAAATACAGGAATTTGACATTCAGAATACAGAACATTGACATGAAATGAAATCCTATTAACAAGCAACTAGGAGAAGGTACCAGATGTTAATTCTCTAATCTTTCTCACCTGCACAGATCCAAAATCCAACCAACCAACAAACCAAATCCTTAATTTCAGATTTATACCAAAATATACAAACAAAAGTTGATAAGAGTTGCCAGAGTATTGACTTCATACCAAGAACATTTTGATTTCTAGTAGCTCTGATGATGATTTCAGTTCTCATAGGAGTAACCCTAACTTCAACAACAGAGTAACCATTTTCAGCAAGCTCTCTATCAAAGAATACTCCTCAGCAACAAACTGTAAATCAGAATCGAAACGATTGATTTCAGCCTCAAAAAATCATCAAAAAATCAGAATAAATGAAACAGGAAGATGGATTGAAGGAGGATTTACCTTTCTTTTCTAACGAAAAAACCAAAAACATCATTCAACAACAACTACAAATCGAAACCAAAATAGGAATAAAACCCTAATTTAAACATTTTTCCACGAAAATATCAAAACCCTAGTTTTAAAACATGAAATGAAGAAAACATATTAGGGGTTTTGATGTAAAATTAATGGTAAAGATGATACTAATATAGATCTAATGAGAAATTAGGGATTTTTTCTTCTTCTATTTCTTCTGAAAAAATCACATCGGTGTAGTGATTTGGAGATAACAGCGGCAGAGTGATTTGGATTTGGTTGTTTCTGATGGTGTTGCTGATGGTGGTGGTAGTACAAACGCGACGAACTTGCAGAGAGGTGGTTTTTCTTCCATGAACTGAAGAAGAATGAAGAATGAAAAACATGGAGGTCGAGTGATAGAAATTTGGGAAGAAAATAAAAAATATTACCAAGGCATGGGAGGAAAAGACATAGCAGGCATGTGAATCGCACACGGATGGGAGGAAATATCCTCTGGTATAACTCATCGTGGGTGGAAACATAATGCCACGCATGTGAATGGCACACGCACATTTTGAAGGTGTTACCACCCTGGTGTGACCAAGCGTGTGACTGGCACGCCTAAAAATATTTCGTAACGGCTTAACACTATTACGGATTTAAAAAAAAATTAGTAACGGCTCTCGCCTATTACGAATGTTTTGTAACGGGCGTTTGTAACGGGGAATTCGTAACGGCCCATAAACCGTTACGAATTGCTGTTGCGATTCCGGGAATTTGGTGTAGTGAAATTAAAAAAATAATTAGATAAGGGGTGATCCTGATTTGATATTTGGATCCAGTTTTTGTCCTTTTCCTCTATCCCCCAATTAGTTTTGATATCCCCCAATTGTGCATTTCAAAATAACCCAGATTACTTTAATTACATTCACCATAACCCATTAAAAATCCAAATTACATCCCACAACAATAGAAAAATTAATCTTTCTAAAACCCTTAAAATCCCAAAGTGTATAAACGTTGACAATCAAATTTTGGTAAGAACCCCCAGATTATATGAACCCTGAAATTATAGAAACCCTGAAACACATGTTGCAAAACAATAATAATTCGAAATGGGTTTCACGTACAAACTTTTATTTTTCTTCGAACCATAACTTCTCCATTTGACCCCAAACTTCAATTGCATGGAGAAGAAACCACTATGAATATGATACTTTGATTTTTCTTATTCTTTTTCGACTATTACGGGTTAAAACCAATGCAAATTTAACTAAGCCCAAATGCATTGCGGATCATCTATCTCTCCTCTCTCTCACACTTCTTCTTCTTTAACAAAACCACCAAGAACAAAAAAAACAAGATCTGGGAAGATTTTGTTTATTATTTCTTGTCATTTAGATTAGTTAGTCGTTTTAACTTAATTTTTATCATGTTTTCTACTTATCTACACCATTATGATGATTTTATCTTCTCTTTTGAGGTTTATCTTCGCTTTAATGGCGGTTCTTGGTTATTGGGTTGGGTTCTAAGATCGATAGTGATGCTCTCCAACGACGAAAGCTTCATCTTCATTGGTGATTTCTTTGACGACGAAAGCTCATCACTAGTCACAAGAGATTTGAGTAAATCACTCCTATTTTGGGAGCATATCTTTTTAAAGAATAAAAACAAACTAAATGGTTAGGATTTACTTACGAGAAAAACTATTCTTCCTCCGATTTAATTGGATCTTATTCATACTTGTATTTAGTCTTACTCCGGTAATCCTTGTCTTTCTCTTGCCCGATTTCTCGGAATTGCATTTTTATGGTATGTTCTTGTTACTTTGTATTCTCTAAATTTCGATCAAAACTCATTGTAACCTCGAATTTTCATTAATGAAAAGGTTCCTTTTTTAAAAAAAAAAAAAAAATTGTGTGCAAAAATCCACTACACATTATCACATGATCAAATTTTCCATGTCACTGTTTACGTGCTTATTTTATAAACCATACAAAATTTTGTTCAACATACAAACTTTGTCATCATAACTCTTCACTACAAAGTCCTCAGGTTTTTCTATGTAAATTTCTTTATCTAATACACGATTTTAGAAAAGCTGCCTTAACATCCATCTGATGTATCTCTAATTTTCTTATGACAGCAATAACAATTAGCATCTCAACGGAAGTAAATCTCGTCACATGTGAATAAGAATCAAGGAAATATACACCTTCTTTTAGTTTATAGCCTTTATCTACCAACTTAGCCTAATATTTTTCCACAGTTCCACATACCTAATGTTTCCTCTTAAAGACTCATTTACATCTCATGGTCTTACTCTCAGGAGGTAAACTAGAAACCTCCCAAGTCAGGTTCCGACGGACTGAGTCCATTTCACTAAATTAAGCTTCTTACCAGAATGGGGCTTCAGAAAATATCAAGGCTTCTTTACAAGTCCAGAGCTTAGACTAAGCTACGCATGTTATGAAGTCGGCTTCATAAGAAGTCTCAAGTCTAATTGTTTTACTTCTCTTAGGCTCAACCTTAACTTCATCTTCCTTTAAGATAAGTTCTGAATATTTGAAAATAAATCTAGGGGATCAACAACACATCTCTAATGAGGTACAGGTTTAAGAATAAACATGTTCAACGAACTCAGCATCCCTAGATTATGTAATAGTATTCACAACAAAGTCAGAAAAATCACACCAAAGTATCAAAAATCAGAACAGACAACCAAAAATCTATATGTGGAAGTATACTCAGCATACCCTATATGAAGACACAATCAACATTTTTGGTTTCTATCTAGTTCTTTTAGGAAGAGGAATGAAAATCTTAGCCAAACACCCCCACACTTTGACGCATTCATAAGAAGGTCATCTACCTTTCCATAAATCATATGGAGTTTCATCTAATCCTTAAGGGTACTATATTCAGGATATACTAGTTAAGAGGACTGCTTCCCCCCACAAGGCCGCAGGTAATTCTGAACTAATCAACATGGAAATTATCATCTTCTTAAGGATGCAGTTGTTATGTTCAAGGCTTCTAATTGGTTTTGAACTTCAAGTTTATACATCTTAAGGCTTCTAAGCCATCATCCTTATCCCTAAGAAAGTATACAAGATAGTACCTCGTACAATTCTCCAAGAAAGTTATAAACCATCTTTTACCATAGTGGTTTTGGGATGAACTCATGTCAACTAGGCCTAACTGAATTAATTCTAAGGGCTTAGAATTACTCTGAACATTTGTGCTAAAAGATTTTATAGCATATTCATTTCACTTTTGTGTTCAAGATCCAAACTAAATTTGGGTACGTAGCCTATGCTAGGCAATTTATGCATTGAATTATAATTTTACGGTTCCAAGTCTACCATGAAAACATTCAAAGACACACAAAAGAAAGCATAAGAATCAACTATGTTCACTTCATCAGATTTTCCTTTAAACTTATATAGACCCTAAGTCCTATAATTGTTGCCTAAAAAACCAATGCCCTTAGTTATAACAACTTTTACACATTTAATTAAGATTTTCAATCTTTTACCATCTTCAAGAAAAATTAAAAAAAGATACAAGATTCTTTCATATGCTCGGAACATGAAAACTTCATTCAGTGTGAGAAAATTACAGATATGAGCTTATGCTCGACCTTTCCCTTTTATGCAACCTTTGTCGTAGATGAGTTACTCATATAGAGTTTCTCGACATCCCTTATTCTCTGATAAGAGGTGAACAGGTCTCTGTTTAAACAAACATACTTAGTGGCTCCAGAGTCCACCCACCAGTCTCTCACATTGGTTATTAAAATAACTTCCGACATCATGTCAATGAACTCGTTCTAATTTGTTTCAACTAAATTAGCATTAGCTTTCTACATACTAAGGTTTTATGTTGTCTACACTTTACTGCCGTATGGCCAGGAATTTTACAAACATAACAATCACCCTTAATTAAAGTAATGCCGGATTCAGTTTTACGAAACATACCTTTCTTCTGAAGACTACGCTTAGAGTTGTGTTTGATGTTCTCGCCTTTGTCAGCTTTGGAAGACTTGTGTTCATCCACATGCGCCTGGTAGCCATGTTCCTTTTCAATTTCATGTCACAAACTTCGTTTATACTCTGACCACGGACACAGTAATTTCCCAATCACCTAATACACCACATCTCACAAACTTTAGCTCAGATAAAATATGAGTTTTGAAGATAATATCCAGATTTATAAACTTCGTTTGAACCACCATATCAAACAACTCATGGTTACCCCACAAAAACTACTTTAGTTAACACCAAAATTCTGCAGAATTTTTCAGGAACGTTTCTCTGTTTTGTAAAATATCAAAAAAATACTTTTACAACTCCAAAAATTATAAAATTTTATTTGGGTAACTATCAGGATGTCTACTACGTTGTGTCAAAATGGTTCATCGAAATTCCTTTTAGGTTAAGAGATAAACTCGAAACTCTACAACTGACCAAAAATTCGTTTTTTTTTTTTCACTCCACAATTAACATCCATGATTCACAAACCAACCAACCATTTTCGATTATTACAAATTCTAATGTCTTAAGATTGTTGGGTGCAATAATCAAAAACAAGGAAAAATCAAATAAGCAAAAGTTATTGATACTTAGCCCCTCTATAATGGAAGTGACCGATTTGATGAAACGGATGAGCTCCCCATATCTCCGCAACAGCAACAAGGCAAAACTTTGGAAAAACAGAGTGAGTCGCGTGTTCAACACGTTTCCCTTAAGAAATTAGCGTCTGGCTACACTCAAGAGTGATGCTATCGCCCTCACAGGACGGATATCTCCAGGATAAAACACCCTACTACACCTACTACTAGCATATGTAGTAGATGTTCAACTTGAGTTTGGAAACTCCGAAAAAGCCATAAAGAAAAATCTCGAACACTTGAGAAAACAATGTAATATGTTTTTTTCCCTTAGGGGTCCCTCTAAATATAGAGCAACCCTTTCCCACAGATTTTACAAAAGTAGTGAATTTGTTTATATAATTGACAAATACAACTTAAGAAGAAAAACTCCCCGATGTGGGACTAAAAGGTTTATATAGTTTCTTAAAACTACTAAAAATTGGAAACTCCACAATGTGGAATTAATAAGTTTCATTCACAAAAGAAAATAATAAATTATAATTTTTATTAAAACTTTAAAAAATTATTTTTTATTGATCGTTTTCCAACAAATTGTTGTCATGATAGTTCCCCTAAAGCTTCATTGAGCCAGCGATACCAAGAAATTGCATCTCCAGTGAGATAAACAGAAGCTAATGGTATTTTTTGAGCTTCGACGACGCCATGAAGAGTATAGTATTGTTCTGCCTTGAAAAACCAGCCTTCAGGATCATCTCCATCAAAAGCCGGAAACTTCAAACTAACAGAACTTGCTCAAATAAAAAGACCATTCGCAGCTGCACCAAGAATGTTATTGTTTGCACCAGGATGATGTACATTATTATTTGGATTAGCTTGACGTTGAAAAAGAGTTGTAGAGTGAGCATATCTTGGCGAGAGGCTGCACGCGATTCTATTAACTCTGTGAGGATAGAATCAAACTTTGTGTTGGATTCTAACCGATCTGTTTGCATCCCTTTGATTACTGTATCTATTTTCTCAACAAGACTGTCAACCCTTTCGGTTAGTTGTTGAACTGTCATTCTCAAAACCACTGGAAAAAAATTTACTAAGAATTTTGAAGACCTAACCTGCTCTGATGACAAATGATAGGATCCAGCACAAAATTATAGAACCCTAATGATAAGAATCCTTTGATTTTGGGGATTATCCACCAAGATTTAAGAAAACTTAATAGATAAATTGATTTTTTAATGATTCTCATAGTTCCGGACAACAGTATATATAGCCCTACTGATAACTAAAACACGCAATAACTCTAAATTAGGTAATCACCTATCTAAGGAAACTAACAGAGAACTTAATTAAGGAAATATGCAATAAAAAAAATAGAGGAAGCAGTTACTGTGGTGTTGGTATCCCAACAGTCTTCAACATCACAGCTAAGTAATCAAATCACAACATTCATTCAATCAAAGAGAGATTAAGCATGCAGAGACTTAGAATTCGATTATGTATTAGGAGATAAACCATTTTCATTTATCTTGGAGTGTTCGGATGGAGAGATGCAGAAGGAAAGAATGGAAAGGGCAACAAAGCTATGTTTTTGACGATATATAAACAGTCAGCACGTAGTCAGCTAGCGGTCAAGGTTTTCAGGTGAAAAATAAAATTCAACTAACACTTTTCTAACGGTCTTTGATTAGTCTACGACCATGTCACATCTACTACTTTTTTTACGACCCATATCCTAATTAGCTTATGAACTTACGACCCTTTTAAAAGATATCTCATTTAATTAGGCTCTTTAATTTATTCATTACCTTTTTTTTATTCATCTCAAATCTTTAATGATTTAACTATCGTCGTGTAAAAAAGGATTATTAAAACTAAATTAGATACTTTTTAAGTAAATCTCTGACCTTCAACTTATAAAAATACGGCTTTTTAAGGTCAAAAGTTTCAAAATATGGATGATTAGGTGATGTGAGAGTATTTCTAACACCCCTATCAAACTCGAAATGGGTCGATTTTGCATACGGAATTAACACTGAACATGAGTCTCATGGACTGACAATATGAGTGACTAAAGCTTATAAGTTTCACAATATGGATGATCTAGATCTAGTAGACGTGGGACTATTTCTAACACCCCCTCAAACTATAGGACCCGAGAGAACCCGGACACATTGACAGCGCTAATGTAAACTCAGTATAAGAACAAGGGATGGGTAGTCTTCATTTGGAGGCCAACTCTTTCATATGAACGAGGACTCGCTCAGAATAAACGAGTGAACCCACTATGGGAAAAACAAAAAAGGCATGTGAATATTCGATTACCGCAAACGAATTTTAAAATCATTAAAAGGAAATTCAAAATCAAACTCGAAAATTCCAAAACCGCAGTCCAGTGCGAGAAATAGAGAGAGAGGTTGATGAATCAATATCGACCTTCTGTAAAACCCTATCATCTTTTTGCAGACATCTTCAATCCAGTTATGATATTCCCAAAGAATCAATTGAATGAAGACCTATTCCTCTCGGTATGTTTTCCTAATGTGAAGTTTCGGATCAAAGTTATACATAGATAGATAAGTTGACCCATCATTCTCGTTTTCATCTCTAGGAATAGAAGTTGCATTCACTGTTTGAAAGAACTGTTGTTTATATTATTGATGATGATCTGATACTACTGATGATGATGTTTGTTCATGATACTGTGCGTTAGGTAGAGAAAACCCTAGCCAGTTCTGATGAGAAGTATCCATTAGAGATGTTAACGATGATCAAGAACAAAACAACGGCACTACGGGAAAAATAAAAAACACCGAATAAAGAAATTTGAGACCAAACGGGGACAGTCCTCCGTCCACTGTAAAAGAAATTTGTTACACGGTGGACAATCTCTTCTGTAAGTCAAATTTTTTCTCTAGACGGGAGACTATCTCCCATATAGTTTTATTTTTTCAGACGAGGACAGTCCCTCCTCTAGTATTGCACAACCAATCACTGAACGAGTTGGGGATGGAAGTACGATAAAAATTACCCATAATATCCTCTTAGAATGTGGCAATCAAGGAGGAGCACGGAAAAAAGTGGATAACACGGCTGCCGTTGAAGATTCGATGGTAGTAGAGAAACTCGCCGACAACAAACCGATGAAAAATAAATAAATAAACATTATTTACTTGAATATTAATGGTTTTAGGAAAAGAAAATAATGAGACGACCCTAATTACTCTGAGGGTAACATTATTGTAACACGGCCGTTGCACCGCCTGCTATATAAATTACTCGATCTGCGGCAGCTGCTACTGACGTCCCTTATCTGATGAGAGACTCATCAATCTTTGTCATTGTTGGTTAAATATTTTTCCTCTTTTCGGCCTTTAACACCAAATTGGCAGTTATATGTAGTTGGTAGTAAAAATTAATATAAATGTACTAATAAACAGTACGTATTTTCAATTTGCTGTAGAATTTATTAGACATACGGCATTATTACACGTTCATGTAGTAAATGGTTTCTTTCCTACTCAGGATGAATTCGTAGTAATAACTTCCTAAACAATCATCTTATTTTCAGCTCTGAGGCTTCCGTTATACTCTATGAATAATTGATTGAATCCCCATACTACGCTAGTTCTTTCAAAGGTGCATTTGTTGCGTGCAGATATATGTACGAAAGGAGACTAGCAATGTATCAAGTGACCTAGCATCTGGGGGTAGCTGGAATGTGCTCTACCACCCCTGCCAAAACATGGTTTTTGTTTTCACTCATTAACTTCCTGATTAATGTTTCTGATATTCAGCTCGAGGGCTTTCGTTGTACCCTGTGAATAATTGATTGAATCCCATGCCAGTGCTTTATTGTTTCTGGTTTTCAGTCAGTGCATATATATCTCATAGGTCGTTTGATTATGATCAAGAGTAAATTATAAAAATAAAATTGAATCTATGCATACATGGATTACTAACAACATGAGATTTTTAAAGTCATTATAATCTATTCATAAATTATAAAAATAAAATGACATCACCATTTTCTTAAATACCATTCACCATCATACTATACTCGGTCAAGAATCTCAACGTCATTCTCGGTTCTATCTCTCTGGGAGAACCGAAAAATAGAACAACAAGAAGTTGGCTTTTAAAGAAGGAATGAGCGTCTTACCATGAAAGAAGGATTTATTGGTATTCAAAATTCATGAAATATCAATAAGGTGAAGCTCATGCAATGGCACACGATAATAGTTCCACATGTATTAGACAAAATTTTACCTCTTTCACTTTTTGTCCTTCTTCTTCTAGGCACAAAGATTTTGTTCGTGTTCATTATCATGAAGCACTACAGCAACAACAAAATCACAAACTACTTTCGAATATTTCCGTAAGCGGAATCAGTAAGAGCTGTGCTGTTGAAGGGGCTGATCATGAACATATTCAAAAACAATACATGTTTGATAAAGTTGTAACACCAAGTGATGTTGGTAGACTAAATCGATTAGTGATACCTAAATATCATGCAGAAAAGTATTTCCCATCAAAATCTAATAATGAGAAGAGTTTACTATTAAGTTTTGAAGATAGAAATGGTAAACCATGGAGGTTTAGGTATGCCTACTGGAATAGCAGCCAAAGCTATGTAATGACTAAAGGTTGGTCTAAATTTGTAAAAGAGAAAAGACTTGACGCTGGCGATACTGTTTACTTCGGACGAGGAGCCGCAGAATCATATAAAGATCGATATTATATCGATTGGAAGCACAAACCTTACTCCCCTGGAGATCTATCTCTATATTATCATCATCTTACCAACCCTCTTTCAAATTTCTCAAGGATGGGGGTTTCATCACCTACACGTGATCATTTGCAGTTAAATTATGATCGAAAGCAACATCATTCTTACCAGCAGCAGCTTCAAAAAAGATTATCACCATCGACTAGTATTGCTAGTTATGGTAATTGCAGTAATATTGTTTTGAGTAACAATCCAGCAGGGTCAGGACCAGTCACATATGTGGGATCAACATCATCATCACCAACAGTACATGATTGCCAAGCTCACGAGCATCAATATCAAAAATCTGGTACTGCTAGGATAATGCAACAGAACTATCCAGGAGGGCATAAACAAAGTCACATGGAAATGATTCTCAACTCAGTTCCGGTGGTCCATGGTAAAGCTGCAACTAAGAGAGTTAGGTTGTTTGGAGTGAACTTGGAATGTCTGGTACCAGAAGATGCTTAGCGTAGAATGTGACATTTCATCTTCGAATACCATGATGGAGTGGACCTAATTACCTAGTACCTACTCCTCATCATTCATGTTTGCGAGATGATTTACAGAATTTTGTTTATTATTGTTTGTTATCAGTATTTTGCTCATTTGTTATCAGTATTTTCGGAATCTCTAGTAGGATCAACAGAAGATATTCGGCCAAACTGCTGTATCAATATGGCTTGCTAATTAACAATAACATCTAGAGTTTCCAGTAGGGATGAGCATGGTCCAGTTTTTGCCTCATCCACATCCAATTCATAATAAGACGGATTTTGATTTTCACATCCAAATCCGATCCAACATCCGTCAGGAGCTGCTGGTCGGAAAAGGACTAAAAAAAGTTGATACTCGGGGCATGTACGGTTCCGACCCAAAAATTCCAAAAGCGACATTTTGAATTTTTGGCGACGGTATTATATATTTTTTTACCGTTCACACTAGAATTTTTCACAACCGTTTTGGTCAAACGAGGACTCGTTGAGTCCTGTTTCCTACAACAAACGTATTGTTGACAGTTGACTGCGTAATATTGAGTCCAGTTGACTGATCCAAGTACGCGGATGCCTCTTACTGAACACTCGAAAACGTACTGTTGACCGTTAACTCTGTAACATTGAGTCCATTTGAACAACTGTTGACCGTTGTCCATGTAACTTTGAGTCCAGTTGAATGACCCTACGCACTATTCGTGCACTCCAAAAAATGTTCTTACTGCAGTCATGTGCGTCATCGTTTCAGGTACATAGATGGTACTTTTGCGGTCACTTTTTGCCATTTTCGTCCTACTTATCTATTTTGGAACTTCTTGTAACTAGGCTGTTACAAGAAATTTCACCTTTTTTAAGTCCCTTTGAGCAACTGCAATCACGCGAGCAAAGCCAAAGACAAAAAAACTAAAAAAAAACTAAAAATTTTTGGTTTAGTCCGTGATATTACACTAGAGTGGAAGAGTAAATTTGGTCGAGCACACATATAATGTTCGCTTGGGAAAAAGTATACATCAGGATCACTTTATACATCCGCCCCATCAGCCATCAGGATCACTTTATATATGCGCCTCACTGAGACGTAACTTAGATGTACGCCTCACTATACGGACGGAAAATATACGTCCGCTTTAACTCAAACGTAACTTAAAAGCTCGCCTGCTAATAAATGAACATTTCAACTTCGCTCGATCAAATTTGGTTTTGGTCCGGGATTCAAATCAAATATAGTCTGATATTTGGGTTTGGTCTGCTTTTTATTTTTTAGTCCGTTCGACTGCGTGTGGTTTCTGGATCAAAATTTTGGGTTTAGTCGTCCATTGTGGATGCTCTTAGCGGACTAAATCTCAATCCGTAAGGTTGGATGTAAATGATACGATGACTTCCTATACAATTAAGTTTTGTAATATATCAGACAGAATCAATAAAAATGACTTAAATTCTCGTTTTTGTCCATCAAAAATGAGTATATAGTCGTTACAAATCGATCGTTATATACAATAAAAGATCTTTCCATGTGTATGACACAAAGAAGACCGAGATTGCACGTTTTGAGAATATAGTGATAAGAAAAGACTCAAAGTTTTTGCTTTTGTAAGTCAGTCAGGAAAGCATGCGAAACACACACATCAGGAACTCAAAAGAGCATGCGAGACACATGTCAAGAAGTCAGAAGAAAACTTGCACATGTGTGATAAACACGTACCAAACTTTTCAGCCAAAAGATAGGATCTAACACACCATGCATAGCTGCGTGCTTGCTTCGGTGCGAAGCACCGCGTGTACGAGAAAGGCAACCTTGTCCTTTTTCCGGTATTTATGTTCAAAATCTCTTAAAGTTTTAATCTATGTGGGACTAATGTTTTATCCATTCAATCGAAAAACAACCAAGTATGGAAAAGGTTTAGGGGTCAAACCACATAAAAAAACATTATTTGTTCAAAACCAAAGTTGCTTTCTCTAACTATCTGAACCTATAAAGAACTAAGAATTATAATGTTAAATAATAAAGACTGGATTTTCGAGAATGGACGTGACATTGACATTAGATATGGATTGAAAACTCGTCGAGCGATTATAATTCTGGCATACAACCGATAGAAAGTATTACTGACACTCAATTAATGGCAGACATTATTATTCTCATCTCATTACAAAACCAGGACTTTCATTGCGAGTGAATGAGCTGTAGATCAAGTATTAATACATCATTAATGAACGACTTAACAGTCATTATCTGAAGTGCACACGTATAGAAAGTAGGTGTGATTACATGTCACCCATAACTCACGTGACTACAAATAGGGAAACATAATTTGAAAGCTTAACCTGCACTGCTACTTGTGTTATCCTTCACCACTGCATTACTTGAGCTAATATCCCCTCGCAAGATCATGGGTGGTGCAACCACTGTGAGCTTGTCACGAAGCATTTTGAAACGAGGACCATGTAAGCCTTTGGTGAAGATTTCCGCCAACTGATCAAGAGTATGCACATAGAAAACATCTAGAGCTTTGGGATGCACCAGTTCCCTGACAAAGTGATAATCAAGATGAACATGTTTCATTTTAAAGTGCATAACAGGGTTTGAAGCAAGACTGATGGAGATGATGTTGTCACAACCTAGTTTAGGTGAACCAATAAGATCAAAATGTAAATCCTTGAGAAGAAAGCAAATCCAAACAACTTCAGCTTCACTGTTTCCTAAGGTCTTGCTTTCATCTTCTGTATTGGACCTAGCAACAGTAGGTTGCTTTTTGGATGACCAGGATATAACATTGGAGCCTAGAAAGATGCGGTAACCTCCAGTAGAGCGCCTATCACCAGGGAATCCAGCCCAATAAGCATTAAAAAAGCCTAAAAGAAAGGAATCACCTTTATTAAAGTGGAGACCATAAACAATAATGCCTTTAACATATCTTAATATCATCTTGGCTGCAATCAAGTGTGGAGTTTTGGGATGTTACATATGCTGACAAACAACATTAAAAGCAAAAGAAATCTCTGGCATAGTCTAGGTCAAGTAGTGAAGAGCACCAACTAATGACCTAAATTCAGTTGGATTATCCAATAAGTCACCATCAGTTTTATTAAGTTTCTCAGAAGCTGCAATAGGTGCCTGACAAGGTGTGGCACCCTCCATGTGATATTTATGAAGTAGATCAACTGCATATTTGGTCTGAGATAGAAAAAGTGAATTAGAATTCCTCTTGACTTCAAGTCCCATGAAAAAATGGAGATCACCCAGATCCTTGATTGGAAACAGCAGCTGAAGATGAGTAATGATACTTTGAAGAAACTTGGAAGAGCTACCGCTCAGCAAGATGTCATCAACATATACTAATGCAATTGAGAGTTGATTTCCCACCTTGTAAACAAAAAGGGAAGGATCTGATGGAAAGTTAACAAACGGTAAAGAGAGAAGAGCAGCACTCAGCTTGTCATGTCAGGCTCTAGGGGCCTGCTTAAGTCCATATGTAGCTTTGTGTAGAAGGCAGACATGATTTGGCTTGGATTCATCAACAAATCCTGGATGCTGAGACATATACACCACTTCCTTCAAATCCCTATGAATAAAAGCATTACTAACATCAAGTTGATGGATCTTCCAATTAAACTGCACTGTCATGGAAAGAATGATCCTGATGGTTGTTGGTTTAGTAACTGGACTGAAGGTCTCATAAAAGTAAATGCCTTGTTGTTGATGATAGACCTTACCTACTAGCCTTGCCTTGTATCTATCAATTCTGCCATCTGGTTTATATTTGATCCTGAAGACCCATTTGCAGCCAATGACATTATCAATATCAGTGGGATCAACCAAAGAAAATGTACCTGCATCAACTAAAGATTTGTATTTTGTAGCAGAGGCAATTCTCCATCCTTCTTCTTTGTGATATGTATTAATACATGTTGGTATTTTGGTGACCTTTGTAAGAAGAGCAACATCCAGAGGATGATAAGTGCCATAATAAGATTTTGGAGTCTTAATATCATGCTTACCTCTAGTAATCATTGAATGGTCATTCACAGTGATGGAGGATGATGGAAGTGAAGTAATGGACTCGGGTGGAGGAGTGATGGAAGTAGCTGACTCAAATGGAGGAGTCAGAGCAGTTGCTGACTCAATTGGAGTAGGAAAGAGCTCACTTGGAGACTGAGAGTAAGATAGTTGTTTATAAGGAAATGAAGTTTCATCAAAAGAAACATGCCTTGAAACATAAACAGTACTAGTAAGTGGATCTAAACATCGATAGCCTTTATGCTGAAGACTGTAACCTAGAAATATGCATTGCTTACTTCTATGCTCAAGTTTGTTAGATGTATAGGGCTTAACCCATGGATAACACGCACAACCAAAAACCTTCAAAAAGGCATAATCATGCAATTTGTGAAAAAGATGATGATAAGGAGTTGAGAAATTTAAAGACCTAGTGGGAAGCCTATTGATAAGAAAGTTTGCGGTGTGTAAAGCCTCAACCCGATAAGTATGAGGTAATCCTGATTGAGATAAAAGAGTCCTAGTAATGGCTAATAGATGCTTGTGCTTAACCTCAGCAACACCATTTTGTTCTGGGGTATGGGAACAAGTGAATTGATGATTAATTCCTTTTTGAGCACAAAATTGTTCTAGAAAGTTGTTTAAAAATTCACCTCCATTATCAGTTCTTATTGTGATCACTGAGTGTGAAATAATCTTTTCAATTCTAGTTACAAAAGCAGTGAAGTCAAGTTTAAAATCATATTTGGAATGCAAAGGAAGAATCCAACAATATTTGGTATAGTCATCAATAATTGGCATAATATAGACTACCAGAAATTGATTCAATTTAACAAGGACCCCAAAGATCCATATGCAACAACTTCATAGGTTGTTTAGATTCATTACATGAAAGTTGAAATGGAAATTTCTGACTTCTACATAGTTTGCAATCAACACAAGCAAAAGGTTTTTTGAGATATTTGAGAAATTAAGAAGTTTACTGTGTTTTTGTAAGGTTTGAAATGATGGATGACCAAATCTTTTTTGAATCAAAATTATCAGTTATTATAGAAGTAAGAGCATGATGAGGTGATATGAATTTGATTGGATAAATACCATCCCTATGTGGACCTTGGAAGAGAGTATTCCCAGAGTTCTGAGCCTTCATAGTAAAACCATGAGAATCAAGAGTTAAATAGCAATTGTTATCAGCAGTAAACTTGTGAATAGACAGGAGATTGTGAGATAATTGAGGAACAACAAGAACATCACTGAGTTGAAAAGAATGATCATTAACAATTTTACTAGAGTGTCCTGTGTGAGAAAAAGACATACCTGCTCCATTTTCTCTATGTATAATCCCAGAACCATCATATGAGGTGGATTTTTGAAGGAGTTGAGGTTGAGAAGTAATGTGACAATTTGTTCCACTATCAGCAATCCACTCTTCTTCATCAAAAATGTCTGCAGCAGCTAACATTGCACTGAGATTTGGTGGAGGTGCTCTTCCTTGATAAGAAAAATTGAGCCTCTTAGTACAGTTAGGACAAATGGTTTGAAGAATCAAAAATTTGAAAAGGTGGTGGTTTTTCTTGAACTGAGTAGCCTCTACCAGTAGAGTGTCTGCTGAAAATAGCTGGATTTGGATAACAACCACCAGTATAACCTCTTCCTCTGTAAGAACCTCTATAGTGATAAGAAGATCCCCTATAATTGTTCATATTGTTACTAGCTAAAAAGGCTTTGGCATTGGATTCATTCTTTAGAGTAGAATCTCTACCACTAACTACAGCCTCTTCACTAAGCAGGTTGTTTTGTAACTCAATACAAGATATTGGAGGATTTGTTCTTCATGGATGTGGAAATGGAATTTAATAAGTTTAAGGCTTTAAATGTGACAACAACTAGTTCTTTGTCTGAAACAATTTCTCCAGCAGCGGCTAATTGATCGGATAAAAGTTTGATTTCGTTAATCAAAGCAGAAAATGACTTAGTACCTTGAGTGATTGAGAGAAGCTTTGTGCATAATTGAATTGAGTGAGTTGATGATGCTCTTGCAAAGCGTTCTTCAATACTTCTCCATAATTCATGTGATGAAGTAGCTTGAGAGAAATAAGCAATCACTGAGTCTGAGATTGTTGAATTTATCCACATAATAATGGTTGAATCTTCATCTAACCAATATGTGTATAAGGGATTCTCAATTCCATTAATTTGATTACGCTGATTGTATACTGTGGAGGACAGGGATGAGAGCCATCAAGAAATCGCATCAGCTTGAACTTGTGAATCACCGGAGTCATAAAATTCTTCCAGGTAATGTAATTGTATTCTTTAAGCTTAAGATGAACAAAGTTATTTAGTTGATTAAGGCGAATGTTGGAGAACGAATTGGAAGTTGGATTTTCCATTGATCAAAAAATCTTGAAACAATCACAGATCTGAGATCGATAAAGAGGCAAGAAGATATCAAAGAAAATATTGAGAGAGACACCTCAAGATTGAAGAACAACGATGATGAAGATGACGAGAAAACTAAAATGAAAAATCCTGATGAGAAAAAAAAAAGCAGATCTGAGAATGAAATTTCTGAATCTGCTGAACTAAAATCTTGATCAGTGATTTCAGATTACTTGAAAAAGAGATGAAAAGAAGATGAAGATTAAAAGAAGGATCGAAAATACAGAGTTAAAACTAACTCTACCGTGTATGATACCGTAATGACACTCCATTAATGGCAAACATTATTATTCTCATCTCATTACAAAACCAGGACTTTCATTGCAGAATGAATGAGTTATAGATCAAGTATTAGTACATCCTTAATGACCGACTTAACTGTCACTATCTGAAGTGCACACGTAGAGAAAGTATGTGTGATTACAGGTCACTCATAACTCACGTGACTACAAAGAGGGAAACATAATATGAAAGATTAACCTGCACTGCTACTTGTGTTATCCTTCACCACTGCATTACTTGAGATAATAAGTATCAGAGTCACTCCGCAAAGACAAAGGGATTAACATCAGACAACTTCCAGACCTTGTATTTCTTATTTAAAGGAGTTATTTTTTCCCCTACCATAGTTTTCATTTGTTATAGATCTTTTCCTGCTTCGGGTCTGCCGTGATTTTCCATAGTTATCTCATTGTGAATATCCCCTCGGATTCATCTTTCTTAACTCTTGTCTTGTGGTCACGCCTGAAAGAATACTTTAAATCGTACCAAAAGAAACACAAGATCAAAATCTTATGCCTTCTTACAGTGTGCTGCCAAAAGATACATCCCCCTGGATGACTCATGCAAAACTGCTAAGGATTCCAATTTCACAATTTGGCGAGAAGAAGCTAACTTCTTATTTCCAGGTTCCGTTCACTGAAACTAGTTCAGATACTGACACACAGATCTTTAAACACATAACTCCTTGTATTTCTGCTGAGGAAAACTCAGCTCTAACTGACATTCCATCTATGTAGGAAATTTGGCGAGTAGTTAAGAACGTAAAATCAAACAAAGCGCCGGGACCCGATGGTTTTCCAGTTATCTTCTTCAAACATAATTGGGATATTGTAAGGTCACAACTAGTGTCAACAATAAAAAAAAAAATCAAAAATAAACATCTGCACAAAAACCTAAACAAAACTTTTCTATTTCTCATTCCCAAAAAGCCAGCAGATTTGAGACCTATTGGTCTATTAACACACCATATAAAGTTATAGCAAAACCCATGGCAAATAGGTTCAAGAAAACTTTAGAAAAAAATCTCTCCGTTACAATCTTCCTTCCTCTCATCAAGACAAATTTCAGATAATATAATGGTTGCACATGAGATAGTACTTTCAATGAGAAAAAGTAAAAAAAAAATGTAACATTGGTCTTAAGATTGACATGTCGAAAGCCTTCGACAGAGTTAACTGGAAATTCTTAATAAACACTATGAAAGCTTTTAGATTTTCTGAAGAGTGGTGTCAACTGATTTTTCAGTGTATTTGTTCCTCATCAATTGTTGTTCTTCTTAATGGAAATCCATGTCATGAATTTAAACCCTCTAAAGGGATTAGACAGGGAGATCCACTGTCTCCATACTTGTTCATTCTTTGTATGGAGGTTCTTTCTTGTCTCCTTTGTCATCTGCAATCTTTAAAAGAAGTTCAGGGAATTAAGCTAACTTCCGGAGCTACACCAATATCCAACTTATTTTTCGCAGACGAATCTGTTTAATAGAGTTGATCTAGTCAGCTGCAAAAACCTTCTTGATACTATTAATCTTTTCAGCTCTGCCTCGGGACAGGTTATAAACTTCTCTAAATCGGGTTTATTTTTCAGCAAGAAAGTACACAACAAACACCAAGGTATAATCTGTAGATTGTTAAAAATAAAGAAAATAAACATCAAAGACACCCACCTAGGAGTTCCGTTATTTATTGATAGATCAAAGCTAAAAAAATTTGATGGTATCATAAAAAAATGGAACAAAAGATAAAAAAACTGGCTAGGGAAAATCTTATCACAACAGTAAGATTGTGTTGAATAAGACTATCTTATCCAGTATGCCAATTTTTTATATGAGTGTTTTGTTCTACCAAAAAAAATAACAAAAGATCAATGACATTCAACGATATTTCTGTTGGGGAAAACACACAAACTCAAAAGGAATTTACATCAATTGATTTCCTGTGTAAACCAATAGAACAAGGGGGTTTAGGTTTCAAGGAAGCTAACAAAATTAACCAAGCTATGATAAGAAGAATAGCATGGACATTAGTCAGCAGACCATATGATATGTGGGCCCAAATCCTCAAAGGAAAACTTCAAAACAACTGGTGCTCTTCTTTCCAAGAAGAAATCCAATGCATCATGGATATGGAGCTGCATACTTCAAGAAATACAACACTAAAAAGATATAGTATTTTGGAAGTAGGGGATGGTACATCCATCAATATTTGAGAAGATAGGTGGCTACCAACAAGAGAAGAGGTTTTGCCTAAATCTGTTCTCACAACAAACTCCAATATAACACTTGTATCAGAGTTAATCAACTCTTCTGCAATCACTATATGCTAAGCTGCAAAACCAATCTTCTGTTACTCAGGTCCAAACAAAAAAGTTTTGGAAGGTCTATGGAGCATGGATACTTCTCAAAGAATTAAATTGTTCATATGGAAATGTCTACAAGATGCCTTACCAACAAGACTGAAGCTGGGAATTGATGAAAAGTGTGTCTTCTGCAATGAAAAAGAAGAATCAACATTTCATTTATTCTTTGACTGTGGTTATGCAAAATCAATTTGGAAATTACATCCATTTGCAGTACAGAGAGTATTTTCTAACTATAACTTCATAACATCTCTTTCTTAGATATATACAATGTTTGGAAGGAAGGTGACATAAACTCAATTTCGGCACTAGCAGCAACTAAATGCTGGTTAATATGGAAAGAACGTTGTCTGAGGGTGTTTGAAAAAAAACAAAGATCACCTAACCAACTAGCTTTAGTTATATCAAAACATTATGAATATTGGCATCCAGTAACACAAAGCATAACTAAAACTCATCAATGCAGTCAAATAACTAATGCTAAGGATACTTGGGAATTCCCAAATCCTAGAACCCTGAAATTAAATTGTGATGCTTCTTGGATATCTTTTAAAACTGATGCAGGTATTGCTTTGTCTTACGTAATTGGACATGGGATTTCAAAGGAGAAGAAATGGAAAGATGCAGGAGTTCATCAGCTGAAGAAGCAGAAGCTTTAGCTTTGCTGCAGACAACATAATGGTCCATTACAAAGGAATTGCAAAATCTCGTCGTTGGAGGGGATAACAAATCAACTATTAACTATCTACAAGGACAGGACACTACAATCAGCTGGCAAAGTAAGGCAATCTTAGACGAAGTGAAAAAACAAGCAACAAATCTCGTTTCTTTTGGAGGTTTTAAGCTATTTAACAGAAAGGGAAACAAGGTAGCAGATCTTTTGGGCAAGAAAGGAAGAACACAAACTTATACTGTTTTAAGTTTTTCTGAAACACCAATGTTTTTAATTCCTGCAATAGCCTATGACGCTGTCAGGGCTTTAGAATTATGTAATATGAATGTAAACTCTGTATCTTTTTCAGTGGATTCTTATCACACAGATTCAGCCGTCAGACGGACTGCTCAATCTGAGCTTGTTCCAAATGAGCCTGAATCTTCATATTAGCTTTCCGTGCAGTAATCTACCACTTTATCTTCCAAAAAAAATAATGTTGAGCCGCTTGGTCGATCATTTCGTCGTCAATTAACTTTTCATGCCCGGGATGGGCCTAAGATTATAGGCCATTACATACAGCCTACCATTTGCAGAAACAATGGAAACTGTAGAATACCATACAAGAGAACTGGGACGGTACCAAACAGGCATGCAATATGTGGATAACTACAACTATAAGAAAAATCATCCATCCGTAAGAAGACACGGCAAAAAAAAAGAAATTTGTATTTATGTGTAACCATTTACAATACATAAATTAGAAACACATAAGCAAAAAAAACAAAGAGAGAAGAGACAGAGAAAACAGTGGGAAGAAAATCAAAACATGAAAATAAATTACAAACTAAAAAGTGTATCCAGGACCATCTTGCTAGATGATCACGGCTTGCTAACTCTTCATTTTCAACTGAATCCATTAATTTTATATCTTCTTCTCCCAATTCTCTCAACTTCACTAAGGTGTTCTTGTGAGGCGATATTTGTATAAATGCATTAGAATCCACAAGCTTTTTTGAGGTTGAAGCTATTGCATCGTAAATACCAAGAGAGCTACCATCAAAATATAAAACACCACCACTCTTAGTGAAGGCTAATGGTTCTCTTCCGAGAAGACGAAACTCTTCACTCCAACCCAATGGCTCATCGTTCTTCTTTTCTTGTAACCATATGTCACTCCAAATGCATCCCGTGATTTGACAGTAATACCTGATAGCATAATATAAAGCCGCACCAATAACCCCTATAGAGAAATCATACCTGGCCTTTTCAAGTGGCAAAGGAGGGGTTGAAAACTTGCGAAACTTTTCCTCAGCCAAATCAAAAACAAAAACCAATCCTCCTACATAATCCACCCAATACAGCGCCTCGTTCACAAAGACACTATGTTCGACATAAGTTTCACCAAACATATTATCAAACTTCCCAACAGATCTCCACCCGTTGCCACTGCCAAGAGTGTAGACAGCAACCTTTGTAAAGCCAGGTTCTCTCCATAGCTCGTACACTTCAACAACTTTGTATTCATTAGTTAAAGGAAGATAACCAAACCCAGTCGAACAATGAATATTATGATCATTATTCTTAACATTGGGAAGCAAAACATATTCTTTAGTCAAGGGGTTACAAATACAAGTAGTGTGATCTCCATATCCATGTAGACAGACTAAACCATTAACAGAACCGATAACCTTATAATAAGTAGATGTAAATGGAGGTGCTAAATTGAACCCTCTAATACGATGAACAGGCATCTCATCATGAGTATCACTATATTCAAATAGTGAAGTTTTTGATTCTTATCCTTAACAAGAAAACTCAACTTACCAGAGTCAACAGCAGCAGAATGACTAAGATGAGTTAAATGCATTTGAGAGAATGATGGATTATGAGAAGAAACAAGATTTCTCCACGGTCGACATACTAATTTACTCTCTAATACTGATTCAGTTGGTAAACGAGCTATGATGTCTAGTAGAATGTCTGCTGGGAGATCCTTGATATTCGGCAATCCCATTAAGGAAGAGGGATTTACACAGAGAAGAGAGTTGAGAAAATTTGGGAATTCTGGTTGTTGGAGTAGAGTGTGAGAAGTGGTACGGTGTGAGTGAGCACTGGTATTGACTTCATATATCTTTGTTCTCTATGAAATTTGTATTCTCTTCTCCTGATGTAGAGCACTTTGTTGTTGTCTATTCTTGTTCACAACTCTCTATTTCTCTTGTCATTTATAGTGGGAGAACTCACCCTAACCCACAAAGATAGTTTAAGCATCCAGCATTCCACCGATTGTATGTCAAATACTTTTGTCAACCGCATGCCTCCAATAATAAGGTATATCCTATATACGACCGTGCATAGGAATGATGGCTGACTTTTGCAAAGGAATGGGCTACCAGATATTATAATGGCAGTGGTTTTGGAGATGGAGTTTGATGGCCGGAAATTAGCTCCATTTCAATTATCCTGCGAAACAACAGTTGAAGGCGGGACGTTAATAAGCAAACGGAACAACGAATCCAGCCAAAATACAAATTTACTGGTCGTGAAGTGAATATTACTACTACCAGAAACATTATTCTCAGATTGTTTTGACTCTTAGGGACACCGATTCACAAACTTAAGTTTGCACCAGGGTATCTGACAAGCACCTAAGAATTTGCTTTTCGATTTATTAAAGAAAAAACGCAATAATTAAAGGACAGTAATGATTTTGCTGGGGCATTACAACAGTGCATACATTTTTGGTGCTTACGTGATGCTGGTGGGCACTTGCTCGTCTCTCCACCAACTGCTTTAGGATGCAAGTCAAGTTGTAACTACCATTCAAGCTTAAATAAAGTTTCTTTTGCATAAAATAATGTCTACATATAAATGAATCAAAAAGAAAGCCCACACTTTGTGTGCCGTCGTGTCGTGGCAAAGAATTTTGTGTTATATACTCCAGAAACATCTCATTCTCATAAACTTTCTCCGGAAAAAAGACTGATCAAGAAAACCAAGCAATAATCTGGAGAGAAAAATTATTTTTTTTTGATCGATAAAGAAGAATGCATTGATCAAAAAATAGGGATACAAAAATGCAGCATCCAAGATGGAATGTGCAGAAAAAGAGAAAAAAAAAACTGTACAAAAAAGAAAAAAAACGCTGAAACTATTCATAAACACAAAACAGCCATGTCTATATCCGAATTAGCTGCTAAGCTACCAATTGATCCACCCGTTAATAATTTAATGTGAATGAAAATATGTTACCAGTCGATGTTGCGGTGGTACTGGTACTGCAGTCACATAAATTTAGAAAGCGTTCCCGAAGCACATTTGATCTCCTCATGTTATAGCTGATTACCCTGAAATTCCAACTATTACAAAAATTTCAAGAGACATGTTCAAGTCTATTCCTAGTTCTGATGCCATCTTCATGAAGGTTATTATTCTTATTTTCTTTTATTATATATTTTCTAAGAAAGTCCTAAGATTTGAACTGATCATGACCTCAAACTGGTTATAAGTTCATTTGGAATCTTATACCTGCCGGTGTTATATGGACTGTTCGGTTAAAAAGAAATCATAGAATATTGAAGACCTTTATGGATATACAATGAACCCATGATGCTAAGGTTTTGATTTACTTTCGTTGTTTCCTTTTCTTCTTTGTTTGTGTAAATCACTCTCTTGCTTATCGATAGCTTTCTTCTTTCTTTTTGCCTTAGAAGTAACAATAATCATATAAATTAAGCATCTCAGAACGTCCTCCCCGGTAGCAATGAGGATGAGCGTATTCTTTCTCTTTCTTTTCCCTGCAAAGCTCCGTAGGTGGTTTAAAGAAAGGGCCAGGAGACCCATTTTAGAGAACAAACAAGGTAGTAGTAGAGATTAATTGGGAATTACCATTTAGAACTGTGACAATTATTTTTATGACTACAAATTGTGATGTTTTATTCTAATGGCCCTAGGGTCATATAAGTAAATATGTGAATTATTCGCATGACCCTGACCCAGTTTAGAAACAATCTCCCCTCCTTTAAGACACTAAGTCATATAAGCTCCCACGTTGCACGGTGAGCGTGACACACCTCTCAAATTAAATGAGATAAAAGCTTTGAACTAGAGCAGTTCTGAAAAGGTCAGGTGGCAGGACTCTATTGGTCGGAGCATTAAAATCTGAATCACACTATGTTTACACCCTATATTTAACTGGTCGTTTATAACACCGTCAGGTAAAACGTGGGTACACAATACTTCTGTCAGGTTTTGTGCCTAAATAATTATTTACACTTGGTTTACACCTAATACTTGCCTGGACGTTATTAACGCCGGTTAGGTATACAAAACTTCCGTCAAGCTTGAACCCATTTAGGTCGAGAGAAATGGAATAATTCCCAGTTTCTTTTCTTTTTTGTTCTTCCCCATTTCATCTCGCAGAATCTGTAATCAAGAATCTGCAGTGAATTAGGATCAGAGATGAACTTATGAATGGTTTTGTATAATGGAGAAATCAGGTATATCACAAATTCTTTTATTTTTTATCTATGGTAGTCTGCTTGGTAATTATATAATCATATACATAACCAATTCATGGTAAAAAAAAAAGTCTATGGTAGTAATCCCTTGATTTAGGAAATTCGTTGTTCAACTCAATGGTGATGTACATGAACGTTTGATGAGTTAGGAAATTCTGATTGTTTCTGGAACTGGATATTTTGCACACAAGGTTCCCTTTCAACATGGAGTAAGAAGATGTGATAAATGCTACGATAAACCGGATAGGGTTCAAATTCTATCCAGATTTCATTTCATGAATTTACCATAGCTAAACTGATCTGGGGGTCTTGCATGTCCTCAAAGGGGTGTTCAAAGGTCCGTGATTCAATAGTGACTCTGATAATTTTGAAGTTTGTTAGTTAATACTTTCTTGATTGCTCTTTAACTTGGCTTTTTTAGAGTCATTAACTGTCGTTACTTTAGGAAACTTTACTTGAATTGTTAGCATAAACGAAACTAACATTGCATATTAGCTTGGTTAATACACTTTGAACATTGTAGTGCATGGACAAGTTATGGTTTCAAGGAAAATCGGTTTGTAGAATCCTTTTCTTTTCTTTTTTCCAATTGCTTGAAATAAAATTTATACATGTCTTTTCATTTAGGAGGGTCTTTAGCTAATGCTACAAATTTGAATGCAATGAAGTTTGCTTAACCTTTTGATAGCTTTGCGGGATATCGTGGAGTCTTAGATAGCTTCAAGATGTGGTGTTGTGGTATATGGTGAATTGTGTGTTGGAAACTGGATGTTGGGAGATTCATCGTCAGCGACGGAAGCAGGATTAAAAATCTAGGTGGGCTAGATCAAATATATTAAGCTAAAAGTCAAATTTTAGAATGGGCTAAATTTTTTTCCCACAAAATTTGCCTTTGAGAAAATGAAAATTGGGTTGTATTTAGAATTTTGGGGGTGACTGGAGCATCCCAAGTCCGTCATTGTTCATCGTTTTTGCTTTCGGTGCTTTGGGAACCATTGGTGGGGGTGATATGTGCTATAATTGATCTCAGGTAGCTCTTACTGCCAGTATACTCCTAGAGGGTAACTGTCTCAAAAAAAGAATCACTACGGGAAAAATATACATCTACAACTGGAGATTTACAACTCTTCGCTAAACATCGTATAAAGTCCTATGTTTTACAACTGGTTTCAAAGGAAGAGTTGTCGTATATCATCACTGCCAACCCTTAGGAAACAAGGGGTTGCGCTAAGAAAACAAACGACAACTCCTTAAGCAAAAGAGTTGTGATGACATTTATCTATAACAACTCTGTTCCATAAAGGAAGTGACTAAGCCTATCACAATTTTTACAAGAGTTGTTGAAAAAAACCAAAATATGATGATGAAAAATAGTGTTAGAGGGGAGATTCGAACATGAAACTACTGCATGGAAGTCTAGATCATCAACTATCCTTAAAGTTCACAAGTTTTGATTTTTTTTTCTTTTTTTTAATAAAAACGTATAACGACACTTATAAGTGTTGTTGAAGTAAAAATATAGAATGTTGGAAAAAATGAGGTTAGAGGGGAGATTCGAACATGAATCTACTATATGGAAGTCTAGCTCATCAACCATCCTTACTGTTCATAATTTTTGGCTTTTTTTTTTAATAAGAATGTATAGCAACACTTATAAGTGTTGTTGAAGTAAAAATATAGAACGTTGGAAGAAATGAGGATGGGGGGGATTTGATCCTCATCCTCCTGCATAGAAGTATACACCACTAACCATACCTACACTATCACATGTTCTGTTAAGTTTGTGGTTCTTTAATACACTAACTTTATGACAACCCTTCATAAAAGTTGTAAAACAAAATGTAATGCTCAAAAATAATGCTCAGGTGACTGAGCCGCAAACAGCGCGAAGCCTTCTCTGTAAACAATCACATACATGCCTTCTATGTAAACAATCACATACATGCCTTCTCTGTAAACAATCACATACATTTTTCTCTGTAAACAATCACATACATTCTTCTCTGTAAGCATTGGCATCGCATAAGACAAATACTTCTCAAACTGCTCTCCTATTGCTTGGCAAAATCTGGCACATTCTGCAATCATAACAACTTCACCAAAGAGGGTTAAGTTCAAAATGTAACTTCCCTTCTAAAACCATATAACTCAAATTTCAAAACAATAAGTTCCAAAGTCAACACATATCCTCAGTAGATTACTGATCTGGGTAATAGACCCTTTAGATGGAAATTGATGGTTGTGATGAAAGTTTTTCTACATCCCTTTCCACAACTCTTAAGAAAAGTCGTCGTAAGGATACGACAAATTTTTCTCACTTCTGCGGAATTTTTCTTACTTCTGCCAAAAATTTCTCACTTCAGCAAAAAAATATTTTGTTATCCGGTTCTGCAAAAAATTTCTCACTTCTGCAAAAAAAAAAAAAAAGTTGGGTTAAATCACCAACTTAGGGTTATTAAGATTGGTAGAAATATCCGAAAACTTTTCCAGGACCAAAATCGTGAACCTGGAAGTTCGAAGTTATTGAGAATATTCTCATGGAATCTTACCAGTAAATGGTTGGATTCATCGTTTTTGCGAACTTTCAGACTTATATAGTAGTCCGCTCCTGACCAGGTTTCGATCTCGGAGGCATTTTCTTTCTCGATGCTGACGAATTTTTGTGTGTTTAAGGTTTCTGAGAATATTCATATGGAATCTTACCCATGAATGGTTGGATTAATCGTTTTTGCGAACTGTCAGACTTATATAGTAGTCCCCTCCTGGCCAGGTTTCGATCTCGGAGCCATGGTATGCATAAAATATGCAAAAATAGGGTTTGTTTAAGGTTTCGGGAAATATTCCAGAGGAATGTTACCTGTAAATGGATGGATTCATCGTTCTTACGAAGTTTCCGACTTATATTAGTCCACTCACGGCCAGGTTACGATCTCAGAGCCAGGGTATGCATACAATATGCCAGAATAGCTAGGGTCTGTTTAAGGTTTCGGAGAATATTCCGAAGGAATCTTACTTGTAGATGATGGATTCATCGTTTTTACCAAGTTTTCGACTTATAGTACTCCACTCACGGCCAGGTTTTGATCTCGGAGCCAGCGTATGCATACAATATGCTAGAATATGGTTTGTTTAAGGTTTCGGGGAATATTTCGAAGGAATCTTACCTGTAAATTGACGGATTCATCGTTCTTACGAAGTTTCTGACTTATAGTAGTCCACTCACGACTATGTTTCGATCTCAAAGCCAGGGTATACATACAATATGCCAGAATAGGGTTTGTTTAATGTTTCGGGGAATATACTCCAAATGAATCTTGCCTGTAAATGGATGGATTCATCGTTCTTAATTACGAAGTTTCCGACTTATAATAGTTCACTCACGTCCAGGTTTCGATCTCGGGGCCAGGGTATGCATACAATATGCTAGAATTGCTAGGGTTTGTTTAAGGTTTCGGAGAATATTCAAAAGGAATCTTACTTGTAGATGATGGATTCATCGTTTTTACCAAGTTTTCGACTTATAGTACTCCACCCACGACCAGGTTTTGATCTCGGAGCCAGGGTATGCATACAATATGCCATAATATGGTTTGTTTAAGGTTTCAGGGAATATTCCGAAGGAATCTTACCTGTAAATGGACGGATTCATCGTTCTTACGAAGTTTCCGACTTATAGTAGTCCACTCACGACTGGGTTTCGATCTCAAAGCCAGAGTATGCATACAATGTGCCAGAATAGGGTTTTTTTAAGGTTTCGGAGGATATCCCGAAGGAATCTTACATATGAACATATGGATTCATTGTTCTTATCAAGTTTCCGACTTATACTAGTCTACTCACAGCCAGGTTTTGATCTCGGAGCCACTTTCTTTCTCTAAGTCGCCATAAAAGGGTTTGCTTAAGGTTTCATCGTTCTTACGAAGTTTTCGACTTGTAGTAGTCCAAGTTTCGAGCTCGGAGCCACTTTCTTTCTCGAAGTCACCAAAAAAGGGTTTGTGTTAAGGTTTCAGAGATATTCCATGGAATCCTACCGAATATTGGTTAGATTCGTCGTTCTTACGAATTTTCTGACTAGTTTGAAGTATGAACCCTCACGGAGCTTGTTGGCTCAAAGTTTGTATGTTGTTATACCACATTTGAAGTTCGAATCAAGACTAAGCTTCATATTTATCTATTTCGATGATGTATAATGGTAAGTTTGAAGTCAGAACCCTCCCGGAGCTTCTTGTCTCATAGTTTGTATGATGTTATACCACATTTGAAGTTTGAATGGACATTGAGCTTCATATTTATCGATTTCGATAATGTATCCAGCTAAGTTTGAAGTCAGAACCATCCTGAATTTCGTGGTCCATCTCTAGTAATCTTATAACCTGAGTTTACCAGTGTGAACTAAAGCTACTTCATGACCTTGATGACTTGTCAAAATTACTTCATGACCTATGCGACTAGTAGAAATTCAAACCGGAAGCACAAAGAGAAAGCACAAAAACACAAAGAGAAAGCACAAAGAAACACACCAATTATCAAATTCATTTTTTCATTTTCCCGATTCATTCTTATACATTTTTTGGATATTTTTATATCAGAATGTCGATAACAATGTCATAAATTTATTAAAATATTTTTTTTGGATTTTTTTCCATGTGGAAGGTTGATAATTAAACCAAAAACATGATTTCGTACTAACACAAAGAGAAAGCACAAAGAAAACACACTTTCCTTGATCCGTATGACACTCTTAAATCAAATCTTTACCGTCCAAAAATCTTGATAATCCGTATGACACTCTTAAATCATATCTTTCACCGTCCAAATTCTTATACATAAATAAAAGTTTTTTTGCTCTCACTTCTCTTCACTCACTTTCGTTTCCTCTCTTACCTTCCGTCTCTCTAAAACAGAAGAAAACCCTAACTGTCGGATGAAAAAAAACTCCATTAAATCTATCGGATTTCAAAATTTCAACAAATCTATCAGATTCTAAGAAATTGGATCTAAATAAGAAAGACATAAACAGATGAAGAAAATCATTTCCTCAATTTCCTCCTCTTTTCTACTCCGTTCTCTATCTGATGTGATGACTTTCAAGGGTCCGAGGTGATGTTGATTATGGTGGAGAAATGATTCGAAGAAGGTGATTGTTGCTGATTTTCATGGGAATGATTCAAGATGAGTATGGGGTTTTTGAGATTGAAATCAAGCCGAGATGTAAATCGTTGCTGCAGCTGCTGTTAAGAAGATGGGAAACGAGTGATGAATAGAGAGGATTGAATACGGTGGAGATTTTGTCATTGTTACTGCTACAGATCAAGGAGAAGAGAAGGATTACTCTGAATAGAAGCTAGGGTTGGTGTAATTCGATTTGACAGTGACGATTTAAAGATCTGTTGGTTTCCATCAAGAATAGAAAATCTAGGGTTTGTGTTTGCTGTTGGTTTGTGATGAAATGGATGGCTATTTGAGAGTCTGGGAAGGAATTTATGATATTAATGGGTTTTTGCAGTAATGAATTTGAAGTTGCAGCCAGTGGTTGATTTGTTGGTGGTGATACCAGATTTGGTGACAGTGGAATTGAGATGGGTTTTATATGAATTTGCAAATGTGGTTTGTGGTTCTGCTGAGCTAGAAATGCAAAAGAACCGCAAAAGCGATGATTGAGCTCATGGTGCAGTTGCAGCTGGATGCTTAGATTTATGGGAGAGGATGCTAGAATTAGTATTCCAATGTGAGAAGTTGTTGTAATTGCTTTCGTATTCTTTTATCTGGGACAACATTGGTCTGATGGATACCAACAAATTGTTTTCTACACCAATCAACAACAATTTATAGAGAACAATTGCAATACCATATTCCTAAAGTTAAAATTAGCAAGTTTTCTTTCTGTTCTGAGGGTTTCAGAGATTATATTCCTTGTTTGGATAATGTTGAAGAGATCAATAAACTTAGTTCAACTGAGAAATAGGAGAAATTTGAATGGCATTGTCCTCGAATAGATGATCGATAAGCTTAGATCAACTGAGGTTGAATTGTTTAGTTCCGCCACCGGAAGGTTATAAAACATCGATTCCATAGCTAAAAAGCTGAGACAAGGTACAACTTATCAAATGGATGAAGTGTTAGTTTAACTGTTTTAATCTAGTAGCTTAACATTTGACAAAAATGTTATTATGATTTTACTTAACTCAGATTTTATGTTATCTTGTCAGATGGTTCCTGAATTTGCATTTGGTAATCATACTCGAGTTGTATTGGACGTTGGATGCGGAGCTATAAATAGAGCAGTCACATTTGGAGATTTTTTGCTTTCAAGAAATGTGACTGCTCTATCTATAACACCAAAAGAATTCATGAGAATCAGATTCAATTTGCTCTCGAGCGTGACGTGCCGCAATGGTGGAAGTTTTCACAACACGACGTTTGATGTATCCAAGCCAGGCTTTCGAGTTGATACATTTTTCAAGGTGCAGAATCAATTGGACTCGTGATGGTAAGTCATTGCACGATGAACTACTATAAATTAAAACAGAGAAATGTGATTGTTGCACTTATATAGTATGATAGTGATGGTTACAAATTGTTTTCCTTTGTTTCCTTGAACTCAAGAGTTAGTGATCTCTAAAAAATCTCCACTAAGATATCATATTGGTTTCCTACTCATCTAGCTAGAAAAATGACAAAGATGTCAGACTGAAATTGGTCTTTCAAATTTGTCATGACTTCAGATTTTTATACTGATAGCAATTTTTTTCTCTTTGGTGGAGGATATTTTGCTTGGGCAGCATAGACGGTCTATAAGCATGAATTGCCCTTGCATTAACAATGGAAAGGTATCATCACAGTATGTAATTATGGATGTTCTACCTCGAATGGCTAGTTATTTTTCTTAACATGACACGTTTTTGAGAAGTATTTTTCTCAACCTTACGAATTTTCTTTCTTTGCAGAAATGGAGGACCTTACTACTCGTCTTTGATGGGAGCTTGTTAAGAAAGAAGTTAAAGAAGTCCCACTATAAGATGATGATTAAAGAGTGTCAAGAATCCTATAAAGCATTGAGTGATCGAGTGGTGCAGCTAGAGGTGAGAATTTAACTTGTCTTTTATTAGGTCTCCTTTTCTTGATAAACTCAAACTCGATAATGCCCCTCATACTGCTGATTGGTCTTAATATAGGGAACGAAATCAAAATGTGTCTGCAATGGAGTCTTACCCTCTCGCATGTTAAGTCCCAGCAACAATCATGAGGCTAGCACTAGCAGAAATGTTATCTGTAATGAAAGAGACTCAACTGATACCACTCCAAGTCATGTCAGGAAATAAAATGAGGTTTAGGTGCCAAAGATATTCCAAGTTTGTAAGTTGTTAAGCTGGTACAAGGAGGACGAGGTGGTTGCAGAGGCTGAAATTGCTGAAACAGATCCAAGTAAGCAGATACATGGAAAACCAATCGGTCTTGGAGCCTACACTGTATGTGTGAAGGTTTCTTGTGTGGATGATGCTCTTGTCTACCAAGCTACTTCAGAATTCAGAACTGTTCATGATGTTGTTTCAAATTTTATCACATGGCCCAAAGATAGAATAATCTACCAATAGACTTCTTCATCTTCTGTGATCTTTTTGGAGACTTAACTTTTGGTAACAAACATATCACTGCCACTTTTTTGTATGTTTTGTGTATATCACATTGGTATGTGAATGCTTTAACTCTGGGGTTGGTTTAATTTGAATGAATCTTTCAGTTTAATCCAATTGTTTATTTACATTTCAGTTTAATCTAGTTGTTTCTTTACATTTCACAAATAGTAGTGACAAAAGTGAAATATATATTCTGAAATATGGGTTTGATCTTATTCACAAGTATTGTAAAATAGTTTATTTACAATCATAACTATGTGTTGTCCAAGATAGTCCTACTACACATAGTATAGTTGTATCAAGGTACTTCTACAATGCTAACAAGTGTACTAACTGTAATATTCACAATACTAATAAGAGTTGTGTTAGGTTATCAAAAAAAATCTAAAGAGAATCACAATATTCACTACAAGAAAAGTTGGATTAAGCGACCACGCATTTTTGGTTGGAAAAGCCCATATTGAGTCGCTCTAACCCTTAAAGCGACTTAATTTGGCTCTCGCTCTCGAGTTGCAAAAGGTGGGATTTGTACAAGTCTATAGCAGCTAGGCAATCGCTTTAGTAATCAAGCAACTATCATGTAGCGTCTTTTTTCTTAATTGCTTCATGGCTAGACCGACCTTCCTAGAGCAAGCAAAATAGTGATCGCTTTAAAGCTAGACCAACCAAACTACAACAAGTAAAACGCTGATCACTTCATAGATAAACCAACGATAATAGAGCAAGTAACGCCGATCGCTTCATAGATAGATCAACCATAATAGAGCAAGTGAAATGCCTGAAGTTAGTTGCTTACATTGTTGAGCTACCAAATTTTTTGCCTGAAGTTGGTTGCTTACATTTTTGAGCTACCGAAGTTGGTTGCTTACATTTTTGAGCTACCAAACTTTTTGCCTTGAAGTTGGTTGCTTACATTTTTGAGCTACCAAACTTTTTGCCCGCTACATCTGTTGTTCTGGTGCCGGGAGTATCTGGCCGATTTCAATTTTGATAATCAAATTGAAATTAAAATTAAAATTGATACTAAAACAAATTATGAACCAAATTAAAAACTAAATCAAGTTTTATTATATCACATAGATCAATTTACATCATTTCTTTAAAAAAGACAATCTTTACAGGAACAAAAAGATTAAAAATACAAACTAATCATTTCTTAAAAAAATGATGATTACAATTTCCTTAATTTTGAAACAAAAGATGAACACTCCTTCGACTTTGTAGCACCAAGCTCATAATAAGAGATTCATACTGCCATCATTTTTGTGTTTAAGTTCCTCTCTGATCATAGATGCAGTTAGAGGATACTTGGTAATTAACACCTATGGAAATGCCAAGATATTCAAGCAAGTTAGTTTTCACGAGAAACACAAAGAGATGAGATTGATACTATGAACTTAACAAACTGCAGAAAAAAAAAATGAACCAGAATAACAAAAAGCGAAATGCACAGGTAGTTCTTACATATAGGTTTGAGAAACTTTTCATTGTTAGGTTGAAACTGCAAAGTTTAAGGATCATTATCAATTAAGCCAACATACAAAACAACCTAAGACCGCAAGATGTCTAAATCTGAAATGAGTAACAACTTAAAATGTAAGGGTCAAATGACTACAGGTCCAATAAGGAACAACAAACACGGGAGACAGACTCGCTATAAAAATACCCAATATACTGTCTAGTAGCATTTTAGAGGCCATACTAACCATTCTGCAACACCGAAAAAGGCATAATTGTGCCCTTTCAATTTGCACTCTCGTCTCATCTGCATCAACATGTATTCAATAAAACATCAAAAATCACCAGTAAATTCATTCACAAGCACATGGGAAAAAAATCTCAAATGGAATCAATAGTAATTCAGACAAACTGTACGGATTTTCATTATATATACAGGACAGTTTTTTTTGTAACAGATGTTTTTGATAATCATTTTTGAGAAATCAGAAAACCATGTAGTAGGTAGTCAAGACCATGTTCTGTAAAGTGATAACTATTTCCATTCACCAAAATCACTCTGTAACCCTATATGCAAAAGTACTAGTTTAATTGGATTACAATCTAACCCCATACTTTATGTTCATCGAAACTGGAATGGAAAAATCTCAATCAAAATAAACTAAATGAATATCAGTTGGTTCTCTGGATCAATATGAATATCTTTCAAAACTGATAATAGAACTACTACAGCTTAGAAGAAAAAAACTACTTCTACAACTGTTTTATATTCCAAATCTACGGTCTCCTGCTCTCCGAATATAGGAATTATAAACCTGCAAAATAGAAGACGTCATCTCGAATTTTAGAAGGTTTAAGCCAATGATCATTTATTCTTCAATTATTGTATATTCCCAGTGAGAAAATTACCTCTTATCATTTACCGTGGGGTCGATTGTCCCAGTGTACACATAAAGCTTAAAAATTTCATGAATAAAAACATTTATTCAGTCTGGAAGGAAGAGAATAACGCAGAATTACAGTAACACATAAAACAAGTGACTAAATTTTACCTAGGAAAGTTCTCTCTTAGCTTCTGAAGAGCTGGAGGAGCATCTAAGATCAATATCTGAGAAGTACACATAGTCATCAATAAGAACTAAATATAAGAGATACAACTATTTGACATTTTATATATTATCATGCATACGATAGAAATCCTAGTGAGCGACAATCATTTTGATGGGTGTTCAAGATATCTAAACAGCATCATGCAATCTTGACTAATCACTTTCCACACCACAAACACCAGAACAATAAAACAAGAATCGAATCTCTTTGCACATACACAATATGAAGCTAAAGAATCATATCCTGAACGCATAAACTTGTCATAACAATAAACTATCATCAAGCATGCGGTCCTAACCCAAACCATGGTGGATAAGAGTCTTCTTAAAGCCACAGTAATCTATATTAACCGGAAATACACGATATAATATCATCAGTGGCAAAAAAAAAAACCACAATTACCTAAACAAAAAGACTTGAATTGAATCCCTTGAGCTCTTCAATCCTGCACCAATTGATATCTTTCAGATACTTGAGAGCACCTTCGTCACGCTCTGTGATCTACATTCCGGAAAGAGTAAATTAAACCGACAATTATGGAATCTTATTCCAACAAGGAGAAAAATGGCTAATAATATCACTTACCTCCTCCATTAAAACTTCATTTGTCTTCACAGCATTGAGCCAAAAATCAGGAACACCCTTCTCTACTGCAAATACACAATCTAGTTAAGATAATTCAACTGCAAACCACCAGCGTCTTTGAGTCACCTACAATTCCATCCATAATCTGCAGTATCATTTTCATCTACAACTGCAATGGTTTCTCAATACTGCTCCAGAGCAACACAAATTCATCCAGTTCTAACCACCAGCAATCTTCAACAATCAGCTTCTCCGAAAACTTCATGAATCTCTCAAACCCATTAAACCCTGAATCGGTGTTTAATGAAATCTCATAAATCCCCATCATCAAACTCTCACTGCTACCTCTTCCAGATTCAACCCAAAAAACCATTTCGAATCAGACCTTTTTATCCTCAAGAAGACCAACTCATTATTTCAACCTCAACAGAGATCAATTTCTGCATCCTCTTCTTCCCTGGCCCTCTATTCATCATCCAACCTCAATTAACAAATACCCATCTTCTATTCAACAGCAGCAGGTTCATTACCGTCTTCAATTAATTATTTATTCTTCCAATTCGTAAACACCCTATCTTTTATTCAGTTGTATTCCGCAATCTAAAACAGCAAAATCCCCCTTTTCTTCTTGGTTGGAACATAGATCCAGATTTAAACCAAAACCCTAATCAACCACCATCAGTGGTTCGAATCAAACTTTATCTATCTTTTTCTCCCTCGATCTCTTGTTTTCTCTCTAGATCTCTTTTTCTTTCTCTCGGCAAAAGATTACAGCGGCGGTATCTGTGGAGGAGAGGAAGGGGGAGAAGAGGAAGAAAGAGAGTTAGAGTGATTGAGAGGGTTTGGTGAATAAACAAACGCTTCTCGCAAAAAAAAGTGTGGATCCGAATGAAAATGATCGACGGAATCTGTTTCGTTTGATCCACTCATACGGATTGAGAAAAGATCTTGACGGTTAAGATTCTATTTTTGATGCTCATACGGATTAAAAAACATTTGTGTTTCTTTTGTGTTAATACGAACTCATGTTTCGGTTTAATTATCAACCTTTAACATGAAAAAAAATCCAAAAAAAATATAAATAAATTTAGAACATTGTTTTCGACATTCTGATATAAAAAATTCCAAAAAATGTATAAGAATGAATCGGGAAAATGAAAAATGAGTTCGATAATTGGTGTGTTTCTTTGTGCTTTCCCTTTGTGTTTTTGTGCTTTCTTTTTGTGCTTCGGGTTTGAATTTCGACTAGTCATGAAGTAATTTTTACAAGTCATACAGGTCATGTAGTAGTTTTAGTTCACACTGGTAAACTCAGGTTATAAGATTACTAGAGATGGACCACGAAATTCATGATGGTTCGGACTTCAAACTTAGCTAGATACATCATCAAAATCGATAAATATGAAGCTCAGTGTTGATTCGAACTTCAAATATGGTATAAAAACATACAAACTATGATCCAAGAACCTATGGGAGGATTTCTGACTTCAAACTTAGCATGATACATCATCGAAATTGATAAATATGAAGTTTAGTGTTGATTCGAACTCCAAATGTGGTTTAACAACATACAAACTATGAGTCAAGAACCTCCGGAGGGTTTCTGAATTCAAACTTAGCATGATACATCATCGAAATCGATAAATATGAAGTTCATTTTTTATTAAAACTTCAAATGTGGTATAACAACATACAAACTATGAGTCAAGATGTTCTGGAAGGGTTCTGACTTCAAACTTAGCATGATACATCATCTAAATCGATAAATATGAAGCTCAGTGTTGATTCGAACTTCAAATGTGGTATTACAGAATACAAACTGTGAACCAAGAATCTTCGGCAAGGTTCTGGCATATTGTACGCATACGATCGTAACCTGGCCGTGAGTGGACTACTATAAGTCCATCTACTTCGTACGAACGATGAATTCATCCATTTACAGGTAAGATTCCTTCGGAATATACCCTGAAACGTTAAACAAACCATGTTCTGGCATATTGTACGCATACCTTAAACAAGACAAGCTTGAACTTGAAATTTTTCTTAGAAGTGTGTGAGAGAAATATAACAAAAGTGAACTATAGCCATGGTCAAGGTTTGCACAACAAGTATGCTTAACCTTAGGTACTTCATGTACTTTTGCCTTTGCACTTAAGCTTCCGAACTATGTCAGGTCAACCAGGTATGCGTACGGAGTATGGGTACCTTTGAAAGTTTTGAAATCATATCCAAAAAGTGTACATACCTGTCTGCGTACGTGCTCTTGAAAGTTCGCGAAGTCATATCAAAATAGTATGCATGCCGTTTATATATATATCGCTAGTAAGTCCCGAACTCAGATAAAAAGGGCATGCATACTAATGGTAACAGTTGGTTATGCATACCGTGTATACATATCGTCAAGTAGTCTTGAAGTAGTATCATGTTCTGGCATATTGTACACTGGTACGTTCTTACATAGTTTCCGACTTATAGTAGTCTACTCCCGGCCAGGTTTCGACCTTGGATCCACTTTCTTTTTCGAAGTCGCCGGAAAAAGGTTTTATCCGTTATATATTAATGTTATCCAATTTCTCTCGGCCTCACTCAATTTCTCTTAGATTCCCATTGGTTTAATTATAAGGTTACCAATTAATTCAAATCAAATTTCCATCCACTTCATTTAATTTTATTTGTTACCGGTCAACCAAATTTGGTTGCCGCATTCATTTTCAATCAGATATATCGATTTTCTTCTAATTATTCATCATTTTAACCGTATGCGTCGATTGACTATAGTCAATTTCACATGTTATCAATCAATTTTATTCAATATCACTCGACATCACTCGATTGCTCCTGGAGTCAATGGGTTTATATGGTTAACTATTAAATCAAATCGAATTTTCATTTAGTACAATTAATTTCTTTTTTTATCTGTCAGTTTTACTTTATGTCGGTCGACCTCACCCACTTTCTCTTGTATTACATCGGCTTCTCATGTTATTGATAATTTTAGCCGAATGTCCATATTCTTTAGTCAATTTCACATGTTATATATTAATCTTATCCAACATCGCTCGCTCCACACGATTTTCCTTGGATTCCATGGGTATAATTTTATTATTGCCTATTAATTTCAAACGAATTTCACCCGTTATTAATCAATTTTATTCAATAGTTACTCGATTTTTCTTGGATTCCATGTGTTTATATGGTTGACTATTAAGTCAGCTCAGATATCCATTTAGTTCACTTGATTTATCCGAGACCAAAAATTTCACCTTGGCCAAGCTGATTTCTATTTTTCACCGAGATGAGAACTGATGCGCTAAACGGCATAATTGACCAAGTTCCACAGATTTTTTGACCGGAGGAATTATCGATATAGTTTTAAATTTTCAAGGTTTCGGTAAAGCTCCAAGATCTATTTCATGTTGTAGGATAGTTTTTTGGTTTCTTTTTTTTTTTTCTTATTTGGAACCAGTTAAGACAGTAGTAGCCAGAAAAATGACCGAGCGGACTGGGATCGGTTTCAAACGCAACCGATCCATCCACAGTTCAGTGGCAGTTTTGAAATCGAAAACCAAGGTGTATGCGGTTTGGTCAATGGTTTTGCCTAAAAACAGGACCGACGGGCTATTGTGCACCCCTATAGTAAACTAAGATAACAACCATGATCTGTATGACACTAATCTAACCAATAAGAAACTAAAATGAGATCATTATCGGTTTCAAATGCCTACTTCCAAAACTGACTAATTTTTTGAACATGTGGTGGCCGCTTAAACTTGGTCGCTCAAAGAGGTTGTACCAACCGATTCATTTTTTAGTTGCTAGGAGTCGGTGCCTCAAAGTGAATAGCCACCTGAGCACTTTTCAAGCTGCTATAGATGACTTGAAAGAGTGATGTAGCGAGCAAACACATTCGGTCGTGGCTAGATATTAGATGACACAGGTTTATAGCCGCCAAACTTTATGGCAGTTGCAACTTTGGATGCTTAAACCCTTAAGGTGACTAAAATTATGGGCTCTTGCTGGGATTTTGGTCGCTTAAGCCAAGTTTTCTTGTAGTGATTGACAAACTATTGTCGAACCATGAATCACATCACCCTTTACAACACTTGTCAACCATTGTAGAAAAACTTGGACTTTCTACAATACCCCCGTTCCACAATGCATGAAATGGAGTTGTCGTAGGGGTACTGCAACTCTTATCTTGTGTCGTCAATGATGATTTTTCCCGTAGTGAATACCCCTACCTAAGACAAATCTTTTACTTTTTTTTTCTTTGAGATCAATTTTGTTAAGCTAATTATAACACTGGACATAATTTATGCTTCTTATACTGTTAATTGCTGTCACAGTGGGTGAGGACATGAGTTTTGATTTTTAGTTGCTCATTTTTGGTATAAACATGATTCGGGTTGCCAACTGGTGGCTATTGGAACATAATAACACGGCAATTGGTTACTGGCCAAAGGAAACATTCACTCATCTAGATAATGCTTCAGTTGTTTGATATGGTGGAAAGCAGGTGCATGCAAAACCTAACATCCCAATCCCACCGATGGGAAATGTGCATTTTGCGGACAAAGATTATAGCAAAGCTTCTTTTATGATACAAATGAAGGCTGTCAGTATGACTGGTGACACGGTCGACTTCGACCCATCTAAAGTATTGCTAAATACGCAAGATACAGATTGCTATGACTTTCGTTTTTATTTTTGGACTTTTCTATAATTTCCATAAGTTTCATCTCCTTTGTTACTTAAATGCTAATTTTTGCAGTAGCTTATGCATATTCATCCAGTACATGCTCATACAGTGACATCTATATGGCAGAACTGGAGCTTCAACTCGGCCAGCTGCTATTCTCAATGGAGCCCAGTAACAGTATGAAGTATTACTGCAAACATAAAGTGTGGTTTAATCCATGGCTCGAGGATGAAACTGTACAAGTACACGTATCAAGATTTGAAGAACAGGTAGCGGAACCAAATAAAAAATGTAACGGGACGGGTCGAGATGAAACTGAGCTACACCAAATAAAAGATGCATCGGGACGAGACGAGGCGAAGCCAAGCCACACCAAATCAAAAATGCGTCGGGACGAGGCGAGCCGAGCCACACCAACTCAAAAATATGGTTAAAAAAAAAATGATGGTGGATGGTTTTCGGATACGCCCGATGCATGACACGGGCACAAAATCTAGAATCAATTGTAACAAGATCAAAATAATTTCCTATAAAAATTTTGTGCCTTATTCTCGTGGCCTTAGGTCATACAAATAAATTTACACAAATTACCCGTTTGACCTTGGGCCATTTTAAAAACAATCCCTAATTGAATCTTAGACTAAATAACTTCTCAAAATATATCTGATCACCCTCGATTGAGACCATTCTTTTTGTGCATGTATCATTAGAGCTGATTGGACATGTTAGGGTCGATCCTAGGCGGGTTTGACAGGTTACGGGTTCAACTTACCCACCCCTAACCCGATCCTTTTTCGGCTACGGATCCAATTATCCACCCCTAAACTGTAGTGGCCGATTAAAAAGTTAATGACCATCAGCTGGTCCAACAATATCAGCGTAACCAATAACTGAATTCATATACTAGATACAAACCACTTGTGCCAAGTACAATGGTGAAGAATTTCGCTTGGCTAGCTATAGCTTTATTGTAGCAATATCCAATTACTACAGTCCTTTTCTTCGCTTTAATTTGATGAATTCCCTTCATTACTCTAAAGAGTAAATCAAATTTGATGGAACTAAGGAATGAAACACATGGAAACCAGTTTCCGTTTGAAAAGTTATTTACGGAAATTGAATTTTCATGCAATATTTAACGGATACTATGTTTTCACTCTTTTACACTAATACTTCTTTTTTTGTTTACTTTTCCCTATAATATTTTTTTTTTCCTCTTAATTATCTTTTAACCTATAACGAATACTTGCCTAAATCCAACAGAAAATTTGAAGAAGAAAAAAAACGGAAATTCACTATTTACACGTAAACTCAGTTTCCGTGTAATTAAACTAAGAGATACCCCTCACCCAGAATGAGGTGCAATATATATTCTCTTAGGTTCAATTAACCTATAGCGAAGGGAAATGCACAACCATTAGGTTTGGCCATATAGAAATAATAGCGGAAATCAAATAGGATTAACAAATAACTGTCATGGAAAATACTTGGATTCAAATGATGATATGAATACCGGGCCAGGGGTTAGCCATTGACCAGTGGACTACTAACCATGATTCTTTCCCCTAAATCGGACAGGGTGATATCCATCTTAAATTCAAATGCAAATCCATTATGATAATTATTTGGATATACGACATAAATGACGTACATGTTTAGGCAGAAATAATAATACTGTTAGCGGTGGTGCTTCTGTGCCATCGTTCCAGTTTCTCATTTTCCATCTCGGGGTGGATGTGGATCAAGTCGGTGATTCGGGTCTCACAGATCACTAATTGTGTGTTGGTGTGTTGTTTGTATACTTTCATTGGCGTTTTTCTAGTTGGTTGTTTGTAGGCCGTTTATGTTGTATCCAATGTTGATGTATGGGATATGTTTGAAGACACGGTTCCTTATGTGTCGATTCGACTTCTTTAGTTATCCACGTTACGGATGCTGGTTGTCTCTAAGATTTTTTCCGGGGATATCCAATTAGTATTCGGTAAAAACTTGTCGATTTATTCGTGGATGTTATGGCAAGGGGTTTATTTAGTTATAAGATTTTTGTTGAGACTATTAGTCCCACATGGTTGGATTATCTAAAATCCTGCAATTTATAATCTCTTAGGACCTCTCCACTCATAGCCAATTGGTCTTGAGTTGGATGCCCGTATTCTAACATGGTATCAGAGCAGGTTATTTGCGATGAGTCTTTGACCGCGCCTTTGTTCCGCGTCACCCGATTTATTGTTGCACGTGTTAGACCCAACGAGGCTACACGTGAGGGGGCGTGTTGAGACTATTAGTCCCACATGGTTGGGTTATCTAAAATCCTGCAGTTTATAATCTCTTACGGCCTCTTCACTCATAGCCAATTGGTCTTGAGTTGGATGCCCGTATTCTAACAGTTTTGTAACGTTCCTCATTAGGACTTTCATCTAATGAAATATCCACTTTGTTCAAGAAATAATAAATCCGTGTTTGGATACCATAAGCAGAAATTTGGAAACAAGTCAGAAGCAAAAATATTTTGATTTATAAAGAGTTAACATTTTTTTTCTACAAGTCATTCTGAAATTAAATGCCCAAACTAATTTCTGATATTTTTGATCTTAGTTAGGAAAGTACCTTGAGTGGTCGTCAAGTTTGTGAACAATATAAATAGGCTGTTAAGCCATAAGAATTATACACCAAGAATTATTATCAAAAAAAAAAAAAAAAAAAAAAATACCGAATTATTATCAATCTAGTCTATTGCTTCCGCGCTTTTATGCTCTCCTCTCTCTTGCTCGATCCTTAACATGGTATCAGAGCAAGGTGAGAGGGAGAGAGGAGAGGAAGAGAGTTAGAGAAGATTTTCATCGTTTTCGTTTTAAGGTTTATGAGAAAGTCGTTAAAAAAATAAAAAAAAATAATAAAAAAAAAAATCGTTGTTTGGTTGCTGTTTACATGAAGAAGAAAGAAGTTGAAGGTTTGTCAAGCCTTGTTGCTGTTGCTGAAGTGTTCGTTGGTAATTGAATCACGTCTGTGAGTTCAATATGTCTAAGAAAACTAGGTCAAGGCCGGTGATGTTGTTGATCGAGAAGCACTGCCCGTAATGGTGACGATGGAGAGAGTTAGCAGTGGAGATGGATAACGGTGGTTGATATGGATTCATGATGGCAATGATAAGAAAGATGGATGAAGTTACAAAGAATAGAGATGCTTCTGTTGATCACGATGACACAGTTGAGGACTGTTGACGCTGGGATGGTGGTTTTGGAACGAGAAAAGATAGGGACATGCTGCTGCTACTGTTGGATCTCTGACATTGTTGATGATTCTCATGGTGCTGTGTTGTCGATGTTGATTGATGGACAGAGTTGACAGAGAAGAGTATGGAGCTTCCGATGATTTATTGGTACTTCCGTTTGTTGTTAGTAGTGGGTCGCTGCTGTATCGTAAGTAGACGATGAAGATCACTGATGGATATCGGTAATGAATGGAGTGAAAACTGACAGATGGGTTCAGGTGGTCTGTGGTTGTTGGATAGGAATATATCGAATATGTCATGAGGTTGTTGCTGGTGGTGATTAATGAAGACTATCATCAAGGAAAGCAGCAAGGAAGTTTTTGTGCTATCGTTGGTGTTCTCATGATGAATGGTGGATGAACTATTTTTAGAAGTTGTATTGGATTAGGAAATATGGGTATGACGTGAGGAAGATAGCTGCAGTCAAGATATGGGAGGAACTCTTGCTCGACTTGGGTCTATTTTGCTGAACTCTTTGGTGTTTGGTTGTTTGTTTTGCTGCTGATGCGATTGGAAACAACAACGAAGGGGATTGCAGTGGATTAAAGAGAAGACATGAGTGGATGTTGGATTTCGAATCTGCTGGCAGAATACTTGAGGCTAGATATACTGGGATTCAGGGAAGTGTTGTTGGTGCTAGCCTTTGAACGATGATGTTGATGTGTTCATGTGTGATGGGTTGCAGCCAAACGTTAAAACATAACCTGATGGGATTATAGAAAAGACGGAATTGAAGGTTACAGAAAATACGGAGTTGAATTTGCGATTGATTGGGTTCGTTTGTGAAGTTTAAAACCGAGAAGATGTTGTAAAGAAGAAGGAAAAATTGATGCTGCTTTTGATATGAAAAGATTGATGAGTATCCAGAATTTTGAAGAAATTCAGGAAGAACGGAGAACAAGTCTTTCATGAAGGAAGATGGCAGTATTGAGTCAGTTTGACGAAGAAGAAAAAAAAATAGAATAAAAAAAATGTTATTGATAGGTTGTAACAGTTTGGTGTTACAAATGAGAACTGTTACAGATGAAGAGTAGTGTGACTAAAGGATGTTACAATTAAGCGTTACTGAAAAACGTGTTACAGAAGCGTAACAGAAGAAAATTGTAACAGTTTTGTGGCAGAGGTATTGCAGAAAGCTGTTAAACATGTTGGAAGAAGTGAAGTGTGGTTGAAGAGTTTGTGAGAGAAACTTGGAAAACTTACAAAGTGTGACAGACTTTGTGTTAGTTATTGCTTGTGGCAGAAGCGTAACAAGAGAAAGATTGTGAGAGAATCTTTAAGAACAAAGAAGTGTGAAGGTTTCGCAACAATAGCGTGACTGGAACAAGAGAAGAAGAAACAACATTCATGTTGTTAAGAAAAAAAAAACAATTACCAAGAGGTGATGAGAAAAAGAACAACAATAGTAGGTTAAAATCCTATGAGTTGTCGAGAGAGTACAAAAAGTATTCTATCGAAGAAACCAAGAAACCAAGAGTACAAGAAGTATTCTACCAAAGAAATACGAAGAGGATCGAAAGATGTCCTTAAACTACGAAGAGGACCGAAAGATGTCCTTAAACTACGAAGATGACCGAAAGATGTCCTTAAACTACGAAGAGGACCGAAAGATGTCCTTAAACTACGAAGAGGACCGTAATGTCCTTAAACTAAGAAGATGGGACCGAAATGTCCTTAAACTACGAAGGGGACCGAAACGTCCTTAAACTACGATCTGAAGATTTTTTTTTCACAAAAGTGTTGAAAAAGAAATAAGAAGAAAACTGAAGTTAAATTTCTTTTGTCCAAGATGGGCATTCGTGATCTAAATGCTCCATCTTGAGGGAGGGTATTAGAAAATAATATATGAGAGTCTATATTTAGGAGATATGCACATTAAGTTGTGAGAGTTATATTAGGAAAGTGTCTATGTTTAGAGTTTGATCTTAGTTAGGAAAGTACCTTGAGTGGTCGTCAAGTTTGTGAACAATATAAATAGGTCGTTGAGCCATGAAAGTTAATATACCGAATTATTATCAATGTAGTCTATTGCTTCCGCGTTTTTATGCTCTCCTCTCTCTTGCTCGATCCTTAACACTTCCAGATATCAAAATGTAATTTCTAGATGTGTATTCAAAAAGCCTACAATAAGTGGCAGTAAAAACCATGGAACCATATCACGGGAACCACTTACCTGGACGATAATAATTGAAATACTCGTTAATTAAATTGAAAATGAGAACCACTTACCTGGACGATAATAATTGAAATACTCGTTAATTAAATTGAAATATAGTATACGAGGAACCAATAATTGGTTGTAGTAGGTCTTGATCACAAACACAACATTTTAGTTAAGTAAATAAATTAAACAACAATAATAAATGTGAATATTTCTATCTCACGTACATAATACTCATGCTTCAAAAAACAAAAAAAAAGATCTCATGAATATAAGTACGGTGGTTCAACATACATGCTTCGAAAAGAAAAAAAGAATGAAAACAAGTATGGGCAACACAGTATAGCTATAGGCTAACACAAAACCCACTAATTTATCGTCATCATTCAGGACCATTTTACCTTTGTGTGTATTCACGAATTCACGAAATCAAGCCCAGATTGGAGCATGTTTTGAGACGTACATGAAAATTTAGTCTTCTGCTTAATATGAAAAAAATAGAGTCATTAGTTAGTAAAAATAAAAAAAACCCCTTCATATATTTTTGCGAATAGCAAAACTACCCTGTCATTTATATTTTTGTCCATTTTAATAATGAGTTTTGATCGATTAAACATAGGAATTATGGAGGTTTTCTAAGTAAAAAGGTCTGAATCTCACTCAGGTGTTAGCTGTCTTCACTTTGAGCCAGTTATGGTTATTTTAGAGATTGATCTTGACGTTAGATTATCCCATAAATTATAGCTCATCTTATTTAAATCACTACTGAAGAATCATAATTGAATGAAAATGCTTCAAAAAAAATAAACAAAAAAAATAAACAAAAAAAAAAAAAGAATGAACATACCCTGTCAACTTGGAAAATTGGGAATTTTCTAAACTATAGCTATAGGTTTCTGAATTTTCTAAACTAATTCAAACTTAACACCGTGAAGTTTTTTTGTCAGGCTCGTAAAACTTCTCTCAAAATAGATGTCTGAGCCTACCTTTTTTTTTCTTTTTTTTTGTTGGACAAAATATTTGAACAATAATCAGTAGATGTAGGTTCGTGCTTTTTTCTCCGCCAAATAATTTAAACTTATATTTCTTTTATCCATGTTACTTGTATTGTAATAACTTGAATAAAGTTTATCCTTTCTATTTCCTTCTTCTTCACCAAATCTTATAAGGAATATACTGTGCAAATTGTTGAAGGCAAAGATGAATAAGGGACACCGCAGAAATACAATATGGGGAATTAGGCTAAGACCCCAAAAAATAAATATCTTATTGCCGGGTCCAAAAAAATATTGTAATATAGAGAAAGAGGAGATAGAGACACAAAGTAGAGAGGAAGAAGAAGAGAGAAATTATATTCAATCAATACAACAGACAAACATTAGAGCCTCTATTTATAGGGCTAGACACAAAGGCATCCCAGTAATAAACGGGATTTACCCTAGATATTCTTAACATAATTAGACGTTTATAACACTCTCCCTGATGACATTGTGTCTAAGTTAATTGCCTCATTAAAAACTTGTCAGGAAACTCCAAAGGAACAAAACCTGATAGAAGGGAAAATAGTACAATTGTGAGTAAACTTGGAACGGAGCTGGACATGCATATATTACCTCATTAAAACCTTGACAAGGAAAAAATCAGTGGGACAAAACCTTGACGAAGGAAAAAGAGTACAACATGATAGTTCCGTAGTTCCGTATACCTTTTACTATGATGCTCCCTCTGATAAGTAGTTCAGTTGAATCTTGGCTTGCAAATCTTCGAGTCGAGACTTCCCGATTTTGATGAACGAATTTAAGCAGGAGACAACAAGGCTTTCATTAAAATTTCGGATAGTTGATGAAGTCTTCTTTTATGTTAGTATTCTAACGAAAGTGTTCTCGAGTCTTCATGCTTCTTCAAATACATTAAGGACTTGCTTCTTGGATGCTAGCTTCTCGAAGATGATTTTCATAAATAGTTGGTACAGTTTCTTCAACAAAGAGCCAATACGCTTGTACAGTACCATAGGTGTATAAAATTTGTAGTCATACCGTGTATGGATCAGAATGATAACCAAATTCATAAGAGATAGTTATGTTGATGTGGTCTAACAAATTAAAATGACCTAGTTAATGGTGGGAATCCACCAAATAACCAAAATTAATACAACTCCCCCTTGGATGACCACCATGTCGAATTAAATTGCCTCACTAAAACCTTTCCAGTAAAAACCCAATGGGAAAAAAAAATCCGGACGAAGGAAAAAGAGCACAATATCAACATTTTGAATAAAAATTCATCGTATGCAAAATGTGCCTCGTTAAAACCTTGTCAGGAAAACCACATGGGACAAAACCTAAAATGAAGGGAAAAGAGTACAACTTTTGACGATTTATGGATGCTAACCCAACTATATGAGTATTTCAAAAACAAGCATCAAAAACCTAACTAGTCTATATCAATAGACAAGTTTAAGCTAGCATAATTCTAACTGCAGATTTAAAATATAATTTATGCTGCTAAAGCGTGGATTTTGATGTTTTTAAGGACTCCTCGAGAGACCTATAAAGTTAATATCATCAACTAATTAATCTGGATTCTTGATTTAGTACCAAATTTCTAAAAACACATAAATAGAATTGTTAAACCTGATATAGTCGATTTAGGTGGTTACCTCTAATTTGAATCCTATAAGGATTACAAATTCATATATATTCTCCAATCACATACGAGTCCTTCGAGGACAACCACACCACATGTATCATATAAAGAGAACAATTATTGAACCAATCCTAGGGTTTGATGATAAATAAACAAATAAAACCCTCAAATCGTTTTTACAACGAAAATATTTCTCGTATAACAACGCAATATGACTACACCAACCTGTAATTAATAGGCTTGCCATTTTTAAGGTGTTAAGTCTTGGATCCAAAATTACGTTAATCGAGAAATCAATCCAATCTAATTTGGATTGTATGCCAACCAATCACATATGTCGACAACATATTAATGACAACATATTAATGGTACATATTTCTTTATATGAATATTCGACAACATATTAATGACGATCCTACACAATTCTCAAGTGTATGCATATCTTGAAAAAAATTCAAAGAATTGTTGGTACCAGCGCCCGCAGGCAATATAATCTCCCCATCTTCCAGTGGGAAAATATGAACTATGAGAATGTGGATCTTTTTGGTAGACTCTATTGGAGCACTATCTGTAGCCTCTTATAAATGCTACGTATTTTATAAATCTGTAGCCTCTTATAAATGCTACGTATTTTATAAATGTGACTGGATTTGCCTTTCCAAGAGGCATAAGCTTATTAAAAGCATAATGAAATATCTTCGCGCCTTAATTGAGACGATGGCTTTTTTCGATTTGATTATGATATGAGAGAAATTTATATAACTATTAAGTTAATGAGCACAACCATATGGTAGTGTATAGCTTCCCCTAATTATGGCGGAAATATTTTCGTCTCACGTATGAAAACAAGTTTCTTAAAGATTATTGGATTAATTTGAGGCATATACTTTATTATGAAATATGTCTTTCAACATTAAAAAATATATAGTCGTGATAGACATACATATTTACAATCAACCATGGATTGCTTTTGGAACAAAAAAATAAAATAAAAATTATATGCCAAAACCAAAAGCATTGGAAATATGGAAACAAATCTCCATTAACTTCCTGACCTCAAGGACCGACGAGATAATGATTTAGATTGAAGTGATGGACACTTTCTTTATCAAAAGAAAATTAAATCAAGATCAATATAATCACTAGAAGGACTAGCGATATTGGCCAACAAGACGGGTGCGCACCCATTGATCTTGAATGTCCAATTATATTCTAATTCCAATTAAACCAATCCCAAAATTTGAAGACAATTTCCACGAGGAAAATTAAAATTGCAAAAATATCCAACAAGAATGAAGCAATTCCTTGTTTATTGATATTTGCAACTATCAATACCATAATAACGATATTTAATCTTCGTAGTTTCTGATAGAATACCAATTCCAATTAGTTTATATGTTTATTTTGGAGAAAATAAAGAAATATGTACCATTACTTTTTGTAAAAACAAAAAAGTGCACTTTGTGGTTGATGGATGCTTTCGTGTAAAATACAGAAACCGTATATATAAAATCACATGATCTTCGTCTAATATGGACAAAAGATACCAAACTAAGTTGGACGTAGGTTTTTCAACCATGCATGTGATTCATTAGCGTAATGGCAATCAAGTCTGAATCAACACCAATTTTTTGGTGATTACAGTATCATTAAAAATAAAAACCGTAAAATAATCCACATTGTGGTTGAAAAATGGTTCCTTGTAAGGGATAGAAACCACATGAATCGCATGATCAACGTCTAATGAACAAAGATACCAAAATTAATTGGTCGTAGGTTTTTGAACCATGCATGTGATTAGATACCGTATAGGTAGCTAAATCGCGATGACACCAATTTTTGGTGATTACAATTTCATTAGAGGAGAAACAATAAACCATGTTTTAATGGATTTTTTTTTATTGTTCTTTTTCTTCTCTTTGAAAAATTAGAGAAGACACCAATTTCTGGTGATTACAATTTCATTAGAGGAATAGAAATTGTAAGCCATCTTTTGATGGATTTTTTTTTTCTCAATGAAAAACATAGAGAAGAAAGGAAAATCAACAATTAAAAAAAAAATCGACTACAATAGTACGTACAATACCTAAAAAAAATATATGGGAAAACACAAAATACTGCTGAGATTTTAGTGTATTGATACCTTATGGCCCGTGTGCCTCTGATGGAATACACTCATAAATCTATGTGAGCATAGATGACAAATCCCATCCATGAGCAGCTTTGGTTACCCTTGCGGACCAAAAGGTTAACTAGGGTTGGAGAGCTAAAATCAAAACTAGCGGATTACTTCGCCTCATTCTGCGTGCAGATCGTTTCGGATCAATAGTATTGATCCAGCCGTGTGGATTTCATCGTTCAAGTACATGTAAAGACAAAAAATTGACAAAACATATGTCAATACACCATCTAACTACGTTTAAATAAATCAACCCATAAAGAAAAAGAAAAGAAACAAAACAAAGTACAAAAAAAGCCTAGAAAGTGTTTATTTCACGGTGGTTTTCTTTTCTTCATTAATGACCGTATAGCTCAGCGTAAGGCGTGCTGATTACGTATTGTAATATAGAAAAAGAGGATATAGAGACACAAAATAGAAAGGAAGAAGAAGAAGAGAGAAATTATATTTAATCAATACAACAGACAAACATTAGAACCTCTATTTATAGGGCTAGACACACAAGGACATCCCAGTAATAAACGGGATTTACCCTAAATATTCTTAACATAATTACACGTTTATAACAAAAAAGATTTAGTTTCTGTGACACGCATAATTAATTGATATTATAAAATATTTGCATAATTGGCCAGCAAACTAAAATATAACATATCTAAAAAGTCGTGTTTTGGGATTTTACAAATTTATTCTCGTTGGAAAGCTTTTAAAGATATTCAATACGAGTACAAACTACAAAATTAATTTTAAAATTTTAACGAAAAAGTTGTAGGTGAATGTTCATAAAAACCATAACATGGAAAAGTGAGCAGAAAACTATTCAAAACAGGTTATGTGATCTTTCAGAAGTTGAATAACATGTTATGCAGACAAATATAGATTGCACAATAATTTATGTAAAGCAATGTAGTCGATCTCGGATTCCGGTTTGTCTCGGTTGGGACGTAAATACTGGTACAACGTTGTCTCGGGGAGATTTCGATTCCAAATCTCGGTGAAATTCCGGTTTTCAATTATATACCTATAATATGTATATAAAACATTTTTTTATACTTATATAGATAATAGATATATTCCCTTTATTATAATTATTATTATTATTGGATCAAATATTTGAATCTTCCCCCTTAAAGGCCTTGACGATATAAGCTTCCACGTTGAACGGCGATGAAACCCTCACTTCTTATTGGCTGAAATAGGCCTTTTCTAATGCAGGAGTTACAGTGAGGACACTTGGCGAAACTCTATCGGTCGGGATATTAAAACTTATGTTACACTTTGTTTACATCAAGTGTTTAACCGTCCGTTAGTAACACCGTCAACAAAAAGGAAGGTGGACAATACTTTCGTGAGAGTTTTAATCTAATTAATTTTATTACACCGTGTTTATACCAAATGCTTAACTGTACGCTAGTAGCACCGTCTAAGGTGGACAATACTTCCGTCAAATAATAAAATTATTTTTAACTTAATAAAATTAGGAATTCGTGTTATAAAATTAGGAAATTGTGTATTACTGTATATTTTTAATTTAAACCATTTGTAGAAATCGTGTCCTAAACCATATAAACCATAGAAAATTTTTCAGTTAACTGCATATAGCTGCTAACGATCGTACTTACGTGTATTGACGGGGACTTTTTTTTTGCATTGACGGGGACTTGCCATATGTTGAACATACAATGAGTACGTCACTCGGTTAACTGCATATTGCTGATTGGGAGGGATCTCCTATTTTGACATTAGTGGACTTGACTTCATAAGCAGCTTCCAGTTTCGTTTGGGTACTACACATATTGGAGGATGATATTAAACTATTTACTCTTTTTGCACAGAGTTTGAAGACTATTGCTACAGGGAGTACATATGAAACATAAACGGGGATCCAAAAATAATGTTTTCATAAAATTAAAGGAAAAAACAACAAAATCTGCAAATATTCTCTATCCATTTAATGTATTCGCCATACAAAATAAAAAATACATCTCCACGGGGCGGGGCGAAGTCACGCGCACACTAAATTAACATAAAGGGGAAAAAATCATATATTTCACACACATTTTTGCGAAAATAAAAGGAAAAAGTAAATAAATTTCATATTTTTTCTACACCTAGCATTCGTCGCGCCACAAAAATGCATCGCCACGAGGCAGGGCGAAGCTCCGCACACACCCAATCAAAAATGCATCGCTACGGGGCGAGGCGAAGCCCCACACACACCAAATCAAAAATATGATTAAAAGAAGGAAAAAAAATGACCGGTGCGTAGCACGGTCACAAATCTAGTATTTACGTACAAGGGGAAGTTCTATTAATTTCTTTGTTTCCAACGTTTAACTAGGGTTGTCAACAGCACTTAACGTAACGGATATTGGCTATGCCGCTGTCGTTGCCATTAAAATTAGCGGATAACCGATATCCGTTAAGTTCCGATGGAAATATGAAACTCAAAATCATTACCGTTATGTTGGACTTACCGGATAACGGATATTTTTCCGGTACTATCCGGTATGTCACAGGACAAACATAAAACAGGTTTAAAACACAGAACAACTTCTAAATCCAAGAAAACAAGTTCTAAATCCATGCCACACAAAAAAAAAACATACAAATGATCATGTTCTAAACCAAATTACATGTTCAGAATCTTCAGATGTTCTAGCAAAAGAAAAAACCATGTTTTTGCAAAAGAATAGACAAAGATTAAAGGAACTCCATCTCCATTTATTGCAGCAACTGCAAATGCATTCCTCCATCTCTAGATTCTCCACTGACAACTGCATCTGCAAATGCATTCCTCCTTACTCCTTACTCCTCAACTTCTGCATTTTGAAAGGAAAATCAAAAGTGTTAGACAGTTAAGCAACTTAAGCTGGCGATGTCAGTGCAATAAGCCAATAAATACAGAAACAATTAAAAGATTAAGATGTAAGAAAACTTACCAGTAACACAACTATCACTGTCACTAAGAGTGAGATCTGGAAGCCAATCACCCTAACAAAGCAATGCTTCAACAAGTTCTGGAGCTAATGAACTCCCGTGAGATGTGAGAACCCTTCCACCAATACTAAACATAGATTCTGATGCTATACTTGTCACTGGAACTGCCAATACATCTCTTGCAATCCTTGAGAGAGTTGGGTATTTAGGAGCATGATTCTTCCACCAACTTAAGATATCAAACCTCATTTCTTCAGTGGTTGTGCCTTTAGGAAGAACTGGTTCTGCAAAGTATGTCTCCAGTTCTGACTTCTCAACCTCAAACATATTGTTTTCCATAATAAAATCATCATAATCAAATTCATATGATGTTGTTGTACCTGCAGAGATCTCAATTCCAGCTGAATACATTACAGTATCAAAATAATATGGAGCTGTAGTGTTGGTTTCATAAGCACAGAAAAGAGCATTGAGTTCAAGCTCAAATTTGTGATAGTGACGTTGATAGTTTTCCATACCATATACTCTCTTCATAACAAACTCCACCCATTTAGCCTAGTACCTAGGATCTAAAACAACCCCAATGCCCATCAGAGTGTTACTTTCTTTCCAGTAGCCATTAAATTTCATCCTTATATTCTTGGCCATGTCTCTGATATACTCATGCTCACTTGATTCCCAGATCTTAATGCATCTATTAACTTCTTGCACCCCATTATAATAAAAATTTGTTGTGGATACTTATTCCCAGCAAATTTGGTTGAAATGACATCAAACAATTCCAAACATTCACATATATGTACTCCTTGTTGCCACTCCTTAGAAGTTGGTAGTATCTTGAAGTCATTATCTAAATCAGCTACTATAACAAAAGCTTGTCTCAGAAAAATTGCATCCTTTAGCATCTTAAAGGTGGAGTTCCACCTGGGATCCACATCTAAACCCACAGACCTTGAAGCAGGAAGCTTAACTTGGGAAATAGCACATTCAAATCTCTCTTTTCTATCCTGACTTGACTTGACATATTTTACACACTCTCTAACTGCATCTATAAGTGGAGCAACCACTCTCATTCCACACCCTACAATAAGTGCAATACATGATTACTACACCTCATTTGGAACATATCCCCATTAAGAAATAAATAATCTTTGCTATCAAGCCATTTCTTCAGATTTTCCATCATAACATTGTTGGAGCTAGCATTTTCAGGAGCTACAACAAAAAGCTTAGTGTCTATATGTGTTCCAATCTAGACATACTGATTTCACTACAGATGCTAGAACTTCTCCAGAATATGGTGATGGCACTAAAGTATATGCTAGTGTTTTCTTAATCAGTTTCCACTCATCGTCTATGTAATGCATTGTCACACAGCAATAACCATCCTTTGTATGCTTACATGACCGCATATATGTTGTTAAACTACACTCAGATGTAATTGTGTCAAATTGTTCTTGTAATTGCAGTTTGAACTCAGTTCTTAGTTTCATGATATCTTCCCTAACTGTATTCCTAGTATAAGCTTAGCAGCAGGATTTAAAGACTTCACAAACTCAACAAAATATGGATGCTCAACTATAGTGATTGGATAACCGTGTTTAGCAATCATCTTGAAAACAAGTATCCTAGTAGCATCAGCATCATATTTCCAATTAGCTAACTTAGTTTGTGCATTACCTGTTTTGATAGTAGTAATCTTTATTTGTCCTTTCTTGTTCTCAGGATTTTCTTTGCAGGTTTTAGCATGGTAATGCAATTTGCTGGTTCCTTGTCTGCTGGGTGCAGTCAATCTCCTTTTACAATATTGGCATTCAGCTATAAGTATCCCAATCTCCTTACCTTTTACCATCTTCTTTCCAAATAACCTTTCAAAATCATTCCATGCATCAGACCTTATTGCACGTAGTTTTTTCTTTTCTCCAGCTATAATTGGATCTTCATCTACTTCTATTTCTGCTTCTGCTGTTGGAGGTGCAACAGCAGCAAGTGTTGAATGAATTCCTGAACCTTGAACTTGGTTTGACGCAGAAGGTAATTGATATGCAATTGAAAGTGAGGGATTTCTTGATGAACCAACATGATTGGATGCTCCTCTTTCGCTTTGGGACATGATTAATTTCACGAATCTCAATTTGTTCTGAAAACCCTAATTTCAGAAACCCTAAATTGAAACTTTAGTTTTTAGGATTGAAATTAAAATAAAAAGTAATAGAAGAAGATAACCCTAGTTTTCTAATCAGTAATCACATATGATTTGTATAGAAAAGATGATGATTTTGCTCGAATTGAAAGGAAGGAGACGAGGGGTGAGTTTTTCTTTTATTTTTCTCTCTCATTTATGTCGACTGAACCAGCTAAAGAACTGATTCTGTCAAAGTATATTAACCTAGGTATAGAAATGTACACGTGTTAGTCACACGTTAGCGGATATCGGAAATAAGGCTAACGGAAATATCCCAACCGGTACCTTTATGGTAGGACAAAAATATCTGATACATTATCGGTTACGGATAACCGATTACCGATATAACGGAACTAAACCTAACGGAAACCGGATAATCGGATTCGGATAACGGATAACGGATATCCATTGACATGCCTACGTTTAACTTTAACGTCTGGAAAATTAACCACGGCCTGGGTCTTATACATAAATTAAGCACGCCTAATATAGGGTGTCTAGTTTCACTTTTGACGCATGTAATCGTCTAAGAGCGTCCACAATGGACGACTAAACCCAAATATAGTGTCCAGTTGATAGGCGTAGTGGGACGGATCATCGATCAAAATTTGATCAAAGACTAAAATCCATACCAAATTTGGTCTGCGACCAAGACCAAACCCAAATATAGTTGGGCGTTTATATAGTCCACGCCCCATAACCAGGCGGACGTATAGTCCACGTCCCACCCCAGGCGGACGTATAGTCCACGCCCCACACCAGGCCAACGTATAATGCACGCCCGTCTTTTTTTTTTAATCTTTTGTGTGGGGCGGGCTTAATACCTCCGCCCCACTCTTTACAAACTTCAAATGCATGGGGCGGGCATAATACCTCCGCCCCACTTTTTTTCTTTTTTTTTTTTTTTATTTTTTTTTCTACACCGGGCGAACGTATACTCCCCTCCCCACACCAGGCGTTGGTATATTCTACGCCCCACACCAGGCGTTGGTATAATGTCCGTCTGACCAAATTTAGTTTTTCCACCGTAGGGTCACACACCAGATTAAACCCAAAATTTGGTCTTTTTTTTCCTCTGTGGTCTTTGATACTCGCACCACTGCAGTTGCTCTAAAACATATCATGTGTCCAAGGGTTAACTAGTCATTTGGCTTGCATATACAAAACTCTAGCAGACCTAATATCCCATCACTCACTCTTTTTTTATCCTTCTTTTTTCTCTCTTGTTCTGTTAGCTCTAAACTTATTACAACAATCCCGTAGGAACACGAACGATATGTTTTTATGTTTTGATGATGAAGATCTGCTTTTGAAGCCAAGAATTACTTCACACCAACGCCTGAAGAACTTTCCCCGTTCACAGCATCACTAGTACAATTATGGTCTTTGGTCACGGTTGACCTTGTCACGGTTCTATCTATAAACGTGACTAATATATTGATAGTCCCGGGTAAACATGTTTCCGTAGCCATTTCATATATCTTTGGATACGGGTACATCCAATTCGTGTCTAATATACGTACATGAATCCATAACACGATCAAAAGTTAGAGCCGCTTTGGTTTCTAACCCACCTTCTACACTCCCAGTCTCCCACGATCTCTACTTCAACTACGCCCACCTTCTTACTTCTTCTCTCTGCGTTAAATTCAATCCCGAATAAAAAAAGTATTTTATCTATATTGATTGATTGATTGTTCGATCTGATATTCTGTTCCTATGGAGTTTGAATCGGAAGTTCTAATCAGTCAGTCAATGTTTTTGTCTTCCTCTACATAGAAATTACATAGTTCAGGAAATTTTATGGTTAACATTTGAGGAGTTCGGAGTAAATTAACAATGCATTTGCTATTTAATGATGAATCTGATGTTCGATTTAGTTCGAGCGGCTTGGGTTTTTCTAATAAGAGTCTGAAATCGTTAATTTTTGGATTCTCTGTTGGTTAATAGATGTAATAAATTTAGTGTTGAATTTGTGAATTCTTTGTATTTTATGGGTTTTCTTATTTATAATCATGGTACATTATATTTCCGATTTTGATTTTGTTTGAATTTAAAATTAGGTACCCTAAGATAGGCATTGCTAGAGTGTGGGAGATCCATGCCTTTTCTTTATGTGAATGGTAAGTTAGATTCTTCCTCAGTATCTTGTTTTAATGATGAAATGGTTTTCTAAGTTTCTTAGTGAACCCAAAGATCATAATGACAACTAATCCAGTTGACATCAGATTATTGCACTTATAAGGCTGTATAAAAAAATCCAACTCCCCTTCCTGAGATTACACTCCTTTTCCTTGGTGCTTAATTCAATGGATTCTATATCCTTGACCTAATCCAACTCCCCTTCCTGAGATTACACTCCTGTTGCAGTAGTACATGTATGCTATACTTACCGAGGCCTTTCCATATCATATTTTAGAGCTCTGGTTTTGTTGTCGGTCAATTATATATGGTTCAATTGCAGGTATCTTTTGTCTCCTCAGCTGAGATTTTCAGTATCTTTTGTAGCTTCAGTGTGAAGTATTTTACTGATATTTTAAGTGGTGTGATTACTGTTCTCCTGCATATCTTTCATCCACTTGTCATACAAAATTCATTTATCTGAAAACTTGGATGCATAATACCATATCAAGGGCAATTGATGCAAGTTTTATAGACTGTAAACCCGTTGTACATGTTGAGTTTGTTTTAGTGGGATGAACTGCGAAGGTTCGTGAACTAATTCTGTAACTTCTTAATGCAACAATAAATTAGTTTGGCACGAAAATTGAAACTATTTCCTCCAAGGCCACCATTTTTTGGCTCAGAAACAGCCGTAAGGCGATGCTTCACAACCAAATTTAAAGTTTTTGATAAACTATGGCTTTGTTGATGAAGATAACCCTAAAACTGAGTTCATTCTGACAGGTTTGTTTGTAAGCCTACTTTTTTCTCCATCTAGAGCTTATTGGTCTTGGACCCTTGGTTCTTACATGATCTCTTTGATCCAGGCACCTCAGCAGCAAAGATCCTCAATAACATGATAAGAGATTAGTTGCTCAACTAAATGGAAAACTATAGCTATATATACAAGAGATTTAATCATTTCCCTTTTTTTTTCTTTTTCTTTTTCATGTAAATCTTTATGCCGCAACCACATGTGTCCGTTGGCAAAGAATTAAGATATGCTTCCTTACTCTTCAACCAGGCTATGTTGCAGAGCAGATCAATCTGAGTTTCAATATGTAAATTTTATTAGGGCCCATATGCAAGTAAGTTGACTTACTACAATTTTATACCAGAGAATAATTGATTATACTTTCTTTTGTTAATTAATTTAACTTCCATGAATAACAATTTAAAATATCTTTCTGAATGAATGTAACAATTTACCTATTAATCGTGTGCCTTGAGGAAAAGTTGAACTGACAAAGCGGTTTCCAGGTGATACTATATCTTCCTGCCTTGCTTCTAAAGTCTTTTAGTCAAATTAAAGAAACGATACTCTCTCAGGGTACTTTTATGTCTGTCTGTCTATCTGTCTCTATCTCATCCTTTATTACTTGTTTTGGATTTCAGGAAATTTAGGAAATGGTCAAGCTCCGAATTATCAATAATCCTGTAAACAGCGATGTAGCAATCACTTGTAACTGCCAAATTGGAAGATGGGCATGAACTAGGTAATCCCTTCAAGAACGTTGGAAGAATCGGAAGAGGGGCATGAACTAGGTAAGCTATACTAGAACCTTGGAAGTTACAGTGAACCAGAAACATAAAACTGATCCTTCTTTTGCCACTGCCTAATGACGAGAAAGATAACAAAAATGAAACATTAAGAGTTTGCTTTTGAAAGCAAGTTCTCTTCTAGTTTTGTGTTATGTTGTAGAAACTTGCACTTAATTAATAGGCAATCTGGTCTCTTTTTTTTGCAAGATATATTTTTTTTAATGTCGATCTTGGAATGCTTTTTGGCCATATTGCAGGGTTAATCATCTGGCTTCGTTTTGTAAATGGGAAGTCGTGGCACTTGGATTTATAATGGAGAAACATAAAGCTCGAGAAACAGTTTCAAAATCTTACTAGGTGACTTGCATGTTCTGTATAAATTATTTGATTTGTAAAATAACTTCAAAATTATTTACTTTTTTAGTTTAAGTTGCCTAATTAAACATCCTGATTTATTTGGAAGTTTTGGGGGTAGATCAACAGAAGGTAATTTCATCGTACCAATTTTTTATCTTCATAAACTTTCACATCTTCACAGTTAACATTTTTATTTTGTTGACAGGAAGTCTCGCTTCAAGAAAGGCCTGGCACTGGAAATACACAACTTGCAAAAGCATTAAATTCTTTCAGGAAAAAACTCTCTCTCTCTCAAGTAAGCCTACATGCTAGATGCTAAAGTAAATGATCATTTGATTCATTATCTATATACCTACGTATTGTGATTGATTCTAGACTGGCTTCTTTGGACCGTTTCCATTTACAGATATGAAATACTTATACTTGATAGTTGATTTTATTGTTTCAGCAACACTAGGCATTACATCCAGCAATCACGTACGAAACTGTCTTGTGACAACTAGCCTTTTTTTTGTAACCCATCATTAATTATGTATTTGTTGGTTCTCTAGCTATTTTTTTAACATTCTGCCCCCTTGGGTCAGTCCCTAACTTGCAGGTTCATTTCAGTGGAACCTTTTGATGAAGGGTTTTTAACTGGTTGTTCTTAATTACTCTGCACTTTATGGGGTTGTTTCATAAACCTTGTACTGGTAGTTTCTTTTGTTTTGTTTTAAAACAAGAGAAATGATGAGTATAGCTTGGGAAAGGTAAACTATACTTGAATATCCGTCATATCTGTCTGTTTGTGCTGGTGCACATGTATCTTTTGATTCTTTTCAATTGCAATATGGCTCTTTATTATCCATTATTGTCAAGGAAAACCACTTATCATTATATTTGGGTTACTCTTTCCTTATTATGAAAAATTATTCTCATTGTCCAACTTTAAATGATGCTTGGTACCTTAGAAAGAAATAAATGTGTTTCTGAAGGTACCACTTACTGCCACATGCTCATTTTTTTTTCTTTTATTGTGATCCAGGAACAAATCAAGGGGGGGCCTCCATTATAATTCGTTATTGCTGGTTTCGACTTTACCAGTGTATGAGTTCCATATCTTTGCTCTCAGATTTGCAAGCTAACATCGATGCTGCCATCAATGATTATTTCTTCTTTTGTATAGTTGGAATAAGAGAAAATTTACATGAATGTTTTCAGTGGGTGTGCATCTTAATTATAATGCTTGCTTAAGCTTTTCAGATCAGCTTCAGAGACGATTTAGAATTTCGACGAATTACTACACACTTCCGCAGTATATTAAGATCTTGTACTGTAAATTGAGTTTTTTTTTTAGTGTTATCTTCGTTTGCAGCTTGTTGGAGGCTGCCTTTCCTACTCTTCTAGGAGAAACATAATTTGATATTGATTTTATTCACTCTAGTAAAATATATATATCAAGAAACATATAAAATATTGTGATTTTTCACCATATAATCATATTCAGTTCCATGTTTGGTACAATTATATTCAGATACTATTGCTGCTTTGCCTATTTTGTTTTGTAAATAAGGAATAAAGATGTTTCCAACTCAAAACTTTGCCCAACATCAAAATATCTTATCAGTGCGTATATTGTTTAGACACGGCGAATATTTGGGATCCGTGTCTAACGTACAAGTTAGTTACGGTGTAAACAAAAATTCGTGTCCATTGAACAGATTTTGTCCCGGTGTATTTCAACATCACGTGACCAATGAGAAAACTTGTCACGGTGTATGATAAAATCCCGTGACTATTTGAAGTTCTGGTCACGGTAGATTACCGTGACCAGAAGCTATGACTTTTGGCCTCGCAGCCTTTGGTTACGGTTTTCCAAAACTGCAACACTGTGGCCATAGACGTTTGGACACGGTAAATTACCGTGTCTAAAGGTCATTTTTCTACTAGTGCATCCAACCTTAAAATGAAAGATCAACTTCAATATGAATTTGCTCTTTGATTATTTGTTTTTATACTATCTGTAAAAGAAATTAGAGTCCATTTAGAGTCCATCATCAAATACACTACTGTTGCTCCATTTTTTTTGATATAAATAAATAAAGATATATGTTAAACTTGACTATGTAAAGGTATGAAATTCCGGCCGAAACAAGCCGATTTTTTCAGTCATGTAGATTCCGTCCGAGATTACCGGAACCATCTCGTCTCGGCGAAACTACGAAAATCGTCTGCTCTTAGGCCGAGATCCGAAATTTCGTCGGCCGAAATCGACTACGTTGATATATAGGTATTTGTTCACAAAAACCAATAACATATAAAATATATAGGTATTTGTTCACAAAAACCAATAACATATAAAAATAAACGAAAAAGTATGCATAACAGGTTATACAGTGTTTCGAAAGAACGCATACCGGTGTTTCGAAAGTATGCATAACAAGTTACGTAGTCGTTCAAAAGTATGCATAACATGTTGTGCAATCAAATGCAGGCTGCATAATAATTTATATAGACGGAAAAACACACAGAATATAAAAGTACTTATTCATAAAAACCCATAACATGTAAAAATGAGCAGAAAGTATGCATAACAGGTTATGCAGTGTTTCAAAAGTATGCATTACAAGTTATGCAGTTTTTCAAAGTATGCAAAATTTTCAGGGATATTATTGGCAAGCAAACTAGAATATAACATATTAAAAAGAAAACGTCCCTTGAAATTTTACAAATAATATCTCATTGGAAAGCTTTTAAAAAGATCTACACACTGAATACAAAGAATAATATCAAATTTAAGTTTTTAAGAGAAAGTCAACAACTTCTTATTGCCTCTCTAATTTCTCTTTTGTTTTCACCCTTATTTCTTCATCTCCTTAAGAAAAAGATAACTTCATAAAATATGGGCTTGTGAATAATTTTCACCGAGAAAATAAGTTGGATTGTGATCTTTTTTTAGTGTGGGTTTGAGGGTGAAAGAATCTCAAAAATGGACATGACAGTAGATTTCACATTAAGATATAATTCAAGGGTGTATTATACGATCTGAGTGGTGCGATTACCACTGCTCCAAGGGGTGAGCATTTGGTTTGGAATCCGTAGATTCGACCTGGAACAACCGTAATTTTAAAGGTGGATACCCGGATCATTTGCTAGTGGGATGGATGGGAATGATATTTTTGAAATCCAACGAGTTACATATTGGGCTTAGATTGACATCCATGACTTAAAAGAATAGTTAAAAAACTATTAAAATTTGTCTAGTCCGAGCATCCTTGGTGACCAGGAGATGCATTATGACTTTAATTGTATGCTTAAAAAAAGGTGCCTTTAAACTGAAAGAAGAGAAAGCTTTAGTCAATGATTTCTCTTCTACTTCCTATGACAGACATGTTCATTCAATAACTACAAAAGCCAATAACCATTTTATAATTTAACTCATACGACGATCATAAACTAAATTTATTGGATTATCCGCATCTAATCGGCTCATCTGTGCATCCATTAGATGCAAATCCGTTGGATATTGGATTGAATGCTGATCCAAAATAAAAATTCGTAAGGAATTGAATTTGATTTGGATGAGGTGAAACTCGGTCCATACCGACCCATTTTGACCCTTAACTTACTCATATAGAATGGAGCTTGACATAGGGGTGTACAGAATACCCGGAAGCATGTGGCCTGCCTAGGTCCGAAGGATCCCATAGGCGACCGACTGCCTATCATGGGTTTGCTCGGCCTTCCCGGTAATTATAAGTGGGAAGACCCGGATTTTTGTTCAAAAATTAGAGCCCGGTAACCTATTTAATTACCTGGCCTGCCTGGCTACTGGTAGTCTATTTAGTTACCCGACCTGCCTAATAACCCATCTAGACCAAAATTATATACCTCGAAATATAAATACGTATAAATTATTGAATTATTTCGAGATTTCACTTTCACGTTTTCTCGTTATCTCATCCTGACGTAGTTTTTACAGTGATAAGTAGGGAATTCGTTTCTCGGACTTGGGAAGATAATGATTTTGGACTTAATAAAAGAAAATATTAAAACTAGCAAAAATATGCAAAATAAGGTAACAAGATTAAGAGTTACTAGGACTCAGGATTCCACCAAACTCATATTCTTATGGTTCAATTACTAATTCTTTGACAATTATAGCTCCAAAAATAATAACTATTGACCCTAAATCTTTGCCAAGTTAGATTTTATAAAATATTAATTGTAAATGGTAAGCATGAGTTATCAAAACACCTATGCTAAACATAACTCATCAAACTAAATGACAACTAATTAATTCAAAATCATAATTCAAATTATATTAATGCAAAAGTCACAAAAAGAATTAAATAAAGTTACCACAAAGATGAGAATTGGCTTCCTCCGTCATCCCAATGATGGGGTTTAGCTCCACATGGTGAAAACACGCTCAAAATATTTATTCATAGATCAAAAGGTGAAAAGAGAGAAGAATACTAAAAACAGAAAACTGCAACGTTTATAAGAGTTGCGAAATAACTGTTACAATGAGATTCTACTATAGCAAGAACGACAGTTCAGTTTTGCAACAGATTTAGCGACTGTCTTCTGCAGGCTTATGTCCTTCGTGTTCTTGAGTCTCTGCAGCAGCATAAACCTTTCCTGCGAGCTCTTATTTCTTCTCTGCAATACTCTATTCTTTCCCTCAACTCTCGATAGCCGTCTCTGACCCCAAAGAAACTCTTTTATACCCAACAGCACCGTAATAACTCCCAAAATATCTTGCATTAATCCGAGAATGTTTTCTTTTATCGAGAATAAAACTCTTCCATATTTATACGATTCTTTTCCTTTTTTATATCCTTCACGAGTCTGTTGTGTCTCAGCACACTCCATATACGGTTCATACACGTTTAGTCTTCACTACAACGCATGAAACTACAGCAAATCCCGTGTCTATCTTCTCTGTGAATACACGTCCCCTGTTTTACTCCCATCGACGATCCAACCCAAGTTAATTGAATCAGAAGGACTTACCAGTCCTGTTTAGATCAAACAGGACCAAACCAATCAGTTCTAACGATTAAGTCTCATCAAATCCATTCCAAAATCCATATAAAACTTTCCGGAGCAAAGTAAACCCGAGACTGATATTTGTTCAATTGATGATTATCCAGCCTATTCTAAGATAATCTGAGACCATTACCAACCATGTCTCGTCATTAAGAACAAACCCAATTAATTTGATCGATCGAGTCTTCCTCTAACACTCCAAATATTGAACCCTAACATTTTTCGGTGACCGAAACCATTTGTTTTTTATCCAGCCAAATTTATCTAATTCTGAATCTTACTTCATCTATGTATTGACGAATCAAAGCATCCCCATGAAATCCAGTGATTTAGTCTCATTCAAACACTTCTAATTCTCAACCCTAATTCTGATAGTTTTGAAACATGTTTTCCCGCCAAATTCCAGATTCAAATTGTTGAAGATGGTTACTCCTTATCCAACAGCTAGGGGTGGTGATAGTGACTGGGTGTCCCTTTCGCAAATTCCGCTGGTGCCTTTAGTAATTTTCTTCGGGGATCCAAACAACAACTTTTCGAGCAAATTTCTCCATAAGAACTTATTTCTCCCAAAACACCTACAAATACATAAAATAAACAAATAAGTACAAAATGGAGCACTAACAATACACATAATAGAGATCAAAATAGACACATAAATGCGTCTATTGAATACCCCCAAACTTACTATTTGCTAGCCACGAGAAAATCTAATCTAGAAAATGAAATCCTAACTCACCGTCGCTGGCATCGCGATTGCACTTAGCATGTGCAACAAGCCTTTAAAACCCTAGGTGGCCCTAGTGTCCGAGTTATAGTCTCGGAGGGTTTACCATAGGTGTACCCACAAAACATTTAGTCCAGACCCTACCTATCTACGCAGAACCTTAGAATGCACTAAAGAATCTCCTTGGTTGGCAAACTCTCACTGACTATAGGAGGAAGTACCCTGTTGCGAAATCCCAATTGTTGTACACGAGTTTGCACTCAAGCATACTAAAATTCATATATAAGTTACAGAGCTCTACTCAGGTAGTCGCACTATGGACATCAATATCCGAGTCAACAAATCACATGGATAGATTAAGAAGATGCATATATACATATAAATACGTAGATGGTTTTTATGTTGACTAAAGTGAACGGTGTTTCCCATATCTGTCTGAAGGCCACTTCCAAGACGAACCTATCTTAATGGACTGGAATATACAAGGGAACCAGCGGTCGATTTATTCATTGAATTTATTTTATTTTTTAAAAACATGATTAGATCTTTTGCATCCAAGCGCATGATTCTTTTCAGCAGATTATATGGTAATTCCTATGGATCTTGCGTTCCACGCTTGTTTAGGCGACGGAGACAGGGAGAATACCCACATATTGCCATCTAAGTGTTAATTATTCCATTTGGTCTAATTGGTCTGGTCTGGTCTGGTTTTTTTTTTTTCTTAGTAACTCCATCGCTCTAATTCACCCTAACAGTGGCAACAATTCGACGCGTGTGTCCCACCAAATCACTTAGAGAAATATATTTAAAATAAAAATAAAAACATAAGGTTAAAAGGACTCAACGAGATATGGCGAAACTACCATGTTATTTCTAACACCTGAGCTATGTGCTTTTATGAATAGACTCTTTTTAGATGCTTCCATCTACTCAGATTGGTTCCTCAACTCCTACAACCAAGATGCTTCCATCCACTTAGATTGGTTAGTCCCATCCTTAATATGCATAAATTTCTAGGATCTGGAGTTTAATAATGCAACTAAAAAGTTTCTCCCATACCACCAAACTTAAATCTAACATTGCCCTCAATGTTCTAAAGATAAAATTAAAAGCATGAACAAGGAGAAACTGTTACCATTTGAAGCACAAGAGTTAAGGAAAGATATTACTGTGTTGCATGAGCGTGGATTACCTCCCAAGTAGTGCTAAGTTTAAAGTCTTCTGCCAGACATCAAATACCACAAAATGGCTAATTACCTTTCAAATCATATATCAATAGTCAAAATAACTGCGAGTCAACAAAACTGCCACAATTATAAGACAACTGCACCGAATTAGAAAAATGAACATTCGGAGCACAACCTGATCTAAAATTTCTTGCAAGACAACTGGGTTTATCTGCGGCGCCCACTTGGGCTTCATAAGAGTGTCTTGACAAATAGATTCATTCGCACTACAAGGCTCTAATAGATGGATTTCTCCTGGACAGTATCAGGAGGATCAGTTTGAGGAATCGGAAGAGACTCAAGTTATACCTCAGGTATACTAGGTTCGAGTCCCAAGTCAGGGACTTCTAATGGGGATACTTGACCATCACTACCCCCAAACTTAGGGTAGTCAGTATTCTCGGACAAACCTCTAACTATTGCTTGAATTTTCGGATCCTCAGAGTCTTTAAAATACTCAAGAGCTTCTTTTAGATCATTATCCCCAAACTTAGGGTCAACACTACTCTCCGTAAGGCCTAGCACTATGTCTTGAATTTCAGGGTCCGTAGAGTCTTTAAAGTACTCGAGATATTCTTCTAGTTCAACAGTTTGGTCACCTAAATGACTTAAGAGAATCTCATCAAATTCATCCAAAGAATCATCCAATAAAGTGTCGTCCCAATTATGCTGAACTAGATCCTGAACTAAAGTGCTAATCATATTCACTTCCTCTAAATCATTAGAAGGTTTTCTAGTAATATTAAATACATTTAGTTCATGTCAGTAGTCATATTACCAAAGGATATGTTCATAAGTCCGGTCCTACAGTTGATGATAACATTAGATGTGGCTAAAAATGGGAGACCTAAAATCATCGGTATTTGAGCACTAGGGTCCTGAACAGGTTGAGTGTCTAGAACAAAAAAATCCACTGGATAAATAAATTTATCAACCTCAATCAGTACATATTCTACGACACCACGAGGGATTTTGACAGACCTGTCATCTAATTGCAGTGTCATTTTAGTCGGCTTCAACTCTCCAATACCTAGCTGAGTGTACACATGGTAAGGAAGTAAGTTAATACTAGCTCCTAAGTAAAGTAATTCCTTATCAAACATGTGATTACCAATCCTACAAGATGCTAATTGCATTGTTATTTTAGTCGGACTCTCCAAAACCTAGCTGAGTGTACACATGGTAAGGAAGTAAGTTAACACTAGCTCCTAAGTCAAGTAATGCCTTATCAAACATGTGATTACCAATCGTACAAGATATGGTGGGGCCTCTGAGGTCTATATACTTAGGGGATGTTTGGTTTAGCAGGATTGAACTTACCTGACCAGCTAAAAAGGCTTTCTTATGGACATTAAGCTTACGCTTTTTTGTACAAAAATCCTTAAGGAACTTGGCATAGCAGGAATTTTCCTGATTGCTTCCAGTAATGGAATGTTAAGGTTCACTTGTTTAAATATTTCCATTATTTCGTTGAAAGTCGATTCTCTCTTGGTTGGATCTAACAACTGTGGATATGGGGTTCTAGGAACAAAGGTTGTTTTATCAAGAACCGCATAGGACTCTTTAGAGACTCTATGAGTCTCTTCTGCTATTGGATCTTATTCATGAGTAGAAGGTGGAACTACAATATGTCCACTATCAGGCATGGCTACCTTATTGTCTACTGTTTTACCACTTCTAAGGGTTGTTATAGAATTCACATGATTAAACTCTTTCTCTCTAGAGGATACTTCATGAATTCCTCTGGGATTGGGTAGTGGTTGTTTGGGGTACTTTCCCTTTTATTTTTCGCTCAAAAACTCTGCAATTATACTAACCTAATTTTTTTAGCTATGAAATAGCCTGAGAGTTTTCCTGTAAACCTTTCTCAACCATTTTCTTAAACAATGCATTGTTATGAGATAAGATGGTGAGTGACTCTTCTAAGCTCATGATTTTTTTTATTCGACAGGTTCTGATACTGATCTGGGTTTAAATGATTCTTAGTATATCCAAACGTCGGGGAGCCTAAGAATTATTAGACTGGCCTTGATTCTGGCCCTTAGACCATGAAAAACTAGGATGGTCTCTCCAACCAGGATTATAAGTATCAGAATATGGATCAAATCTCTGACAGTTTTCAAACCTAGAGTTATTATAAAGAGCATGAGCTTGCTCTTCGTATCTGGCATGGTATGACCCTTGATTAATTTTTAAGGCCTCTAGACTCCTAAGAATATCCGACCCATAATCAACTCTATTGACCCTATGGATATGATTTCTAGGTATTTATGGTTCTCTCATAGATGCCAATTGCCTAGTTTTCTCAGCTAGCTCGATAAACTCGTCAAAACAAGCATTTGGGTCCTGATGGGTGAATTCTCCACCACTAATTGTTTCTACCTGCATACGGGTTTCACTATCAAGGCCCTCATATAAAATTTGGGCCATGTGAGCTTTCTCAAAGCCATGATGTGGACACTGGTATAACAATTCACTAAACCTTTCTACATAATCATGAAGTTTTTCACCTAATTTCTTCTTAAAGGTTTGGATAGACTGACGAATAGAAACATTCTTATGGTGTGGGTAGAATTTCTTAAAAAATACCTCTACAAGACCATCCCATGTGGTAATTGTTTTAGAAGGAATAAAATGATACCACTCTTTGGCTTTCTCATGGAGAGAGAAGTGAAACAAACGTAACCTAAGCACATCTTTGGAGACATTCAGATAGTTCATTGTGTCACAAATCATTTCAAAATCTCTTATGTGGGTATACGGGTTCTCATTCTCTAACCCCCTAAAGGTACGAAGCATTCCAATAGTCTCAGGTCTAATATCAAATTGGACCGTAGAAGCTGGTATAACTACACCTGGGTCCACTACTATGGACGGGTTCAAACGATCCCTAAGGGTTTTGGTTGGCGGGACTTCACCATCATTTTCATTAACCATTTTGGAAAAAATCGAAGTACCACCTAAGTCTGTGTAGCGGTCGGACTCAAATTGAAAAGATCGTCATCCTCAAGTCTATCTCCTAGTCGTTTCCAGCGACGCATACACAAGTAGAAACACTAGTGGTAACCAAAAATTTGTGCACATGCAAATGCCGGGGTTCACTAATTTAGGTAAGCAAGGGTTACCTTTAGCAATATATACCTACAATCAAAGACTGGTCAACGGTACATGGCTAAGGCTTGTGGTGTTTCGGATGATATATAACACCCAGAGGGTTCACCGTACTAAACCACGTGTTTTCCTAAAAATCGGTGCCAGACGAAAATGCAATTGGTGTGTGCACGTGTATTTTTAAAACCAAAATTTAAATAAAAGAACGAAACAAAATATTTACAAAGAAAGAAATAAAATAATTATGTACAAATAAAAAAAAAACTAATACTGCCTCATTTACAAAAATAAAATCTTGAGTACGCTACTTACCTTTTTGGTAGGCAAATCCACAGTAGATGCGAAATATAACCTGCACAATAAAGACAACACTATAACCAAAGTAAAATCAAATAAAATAAAATCAAATAAAATCAAATAAAATCAAAACAAACTAAACAAAAAGAAAATTAATAAAAATCTAAAACCTAACCTAAAGGCAAGTCCGCGTCGGCGACGCCAAAAACTGATGTTGTTTTACAGTGATAAGTTGGGAATTCGTTTCTCGGACTTGGGAAGATATTGATTTTAGACTTAATAAAATAAAATATTAAAACTAGCAAAAATATGCAAAAGAAGGTAACAAGATTAAGAGTTACTAGGACTCCGGATTCCACCAAACTCATGCTCTTATGGTTCAATTATTAATTCTTTGACAATTATAGCTCCAAAAATAATAACTATTGACTCTAAATCTTTTCCAAGGTAGATTTTATAAAATATTAATTGTAAATGGTAAGCGTGAGTTATCAAAACACCTAAGCTAAGCATAACTCATCAAACTAAATGACAACTAATTAATTTAAAATCATAATTCAAATTATATTAATGCAAAAGTCACAAAAATAATTAAATAAAGTTACCACATAGATGAGAATTGGCTTTCTCCGTCATCCCAATGATGGGGTTTAGCTCCACATGGTGAAAACACGCTCAAAATATTTATTCATAACTCAAAAGTTTGTTTACAATGGTGAAAAGAGAAGAATAATAAAAACAGAAAACTGCAACGTTTATAAGCGTGGCGAATTATCTGTTACAATGAGATTCTACTGTCGCAAGAACGACAGTTCAGTTTTGCAGCAGACTTCTGCGGGCTTATGTTCTTCGTGTTCTTGAGTCTCTGCAGCAGCAGAAACCTTTCCCGCGAGCTCTTGTTTCTTCTTTGCAACACTCTATTCTTTACCCAACTCTCGATAGCCGTCTCTGACCCCAAGGAAACTCTCTTATACCCAACTGCACCGTAATAACTCCCAAAATCTCTTGCATTAATCCGAGAATACTAGATTTTTTCCCCGTGCTACGCACCGGGAAGACCCGAAAATCGTTTTGTCTCGCCCCGTCTGAATGCATGTTTAGGATTTTTGATTTTGGTGTAGCTCGGCTTTGCCTCGCCCCAATACATGCTTAGGATTTTTTGATTTGGCCTTCCCAATACATGCTTGGATCGGCTTCACCTCGCCTCTCCCCGTCCCAATTCTCTTCTTAGTTTAACAAACTTTTCCTGATTAATAAAATCAATAAATGAAATACAGGAATGCAGTGTATAAATACAAAAAATACACTTAACCCAAGTATAACCAATGCAAGAAGTCAGTTGCATAATTAAGAAAAAGATTAAATCTGCATCACTTAGAAGAATCTTTTTAGGGAAAAAAAAGAACCTAGATGAATCAATTTAGAGTTCGTAATAGGTTGACAATTGTATTGGACACTATCGTTGGTGGAGAGTGAATAAAAACAGTAGATATATTTCAAGGTTAAATTGGGGGTCATGGAAATTAATTGGGGGCCGTGACACATTTTATACCCACACCCAAAAATATATGGGACTTCCAAAATGAGGGTGAAATACTTATTTTATCCTTCTCTAATTAAAAAAAAACAGTTTGAGTCGTCAATATTAGAGATGTATAAAAAAACGACTCTCATTTAATATGAAAGGGTCGTCCGTATATAATAATGCTTAACTGACGACCCTTAAAGTGATAGCTACAGAGAGTAGAAGGTTTTTTAGTCCATTCGGTTCTAAATATATAGAGTTAACAACTCTATATGACCTAAAAGATGGAGTCGTTATCTTTTAGGAACCTCATTGATGATTTTTCATAACTGAACAATGTAGCCGTTTGTTTTGGTGCCAATTCATTGGCGACTCTACAGGGTCGTTAGTTAATTATACTCACGACGTAACGACCATCACAATGAGTTGTTGCATAGTGACAATGAATTGACCACTTGGAGCACCATTCATGCGATTTGAAGAGTATAAGAAGTTTACCTGATTGTTTAGAGCTTGGGGTTCCTCATTTTGAGTGTTGGTTCTTTCATTTTGATCAACGGGATCTTCATTTGCACCATTGTTCATAGTTTCCTCTATCAACATCTCCTCATCAAACGTCCAATCCATATAATTAGTTGAGACAATCTTGCCATCAACGCAATCATTGTTGTTGTTTGAAGCTTCACCAACATCATTTCCTCCACTAGAATCACTCATTTCAAATAACCCTATGTTTTCCCCCAAAACTCAACTTCTTCTCCACAACACAAAAACACAATTTTTCTTTTATCAAATTTTTGTCCTTAAATCTGATTTTAATCTACCCAGATTAATTAACAACTAATCAATACTCAATTAACACTAATAATCCAAGGATAATTTAGCCATTTCTTAAAAAATGGGATAAGGGATAACTCCCAATTACTATTTCATGACCTTTTTTGTCTTGTAGCTAGCGGTCCCCAATTACTATTTCAGGGTCCCCCAATTCAGCCCTGATATATTTGTATCACCTAGAAGAATCACTTCTGAGCTTTACAAAATGTCTTCCACTGGAATCTTCTATACCCTTGATCCACACTAAAACGTTATACACAGAGCAGCTGCTTCACCAAAGAAATCGTTTGCTTCTTCCCATGCACTATAAAGTGATCTCGTTCGACGCACCAGATATATATGCAAATGATCTTTCTTATGTAGGAAGTGGATGTGGGGAACTATGCTATATAGTCTGTTTCAGCCCTAGGAATAAGTGTATACTAATTCTTCCCAGTAAGACTAATTCTTCCCAGTAAGACTAATTCCTAGGATGGTGTATGCTGAAATCTTCATAAAAAAAAAACAAAAAAAAAAAAATCCCACTCTTTCATTACTTAGATCCACAATTAAACGAACAAAAAAATCTTAACTCAACGACTACCTTGGTATGGTTAGTTTCTTGCATGTTTGCTATTGATGTTAGGTTCAACATCATTACCCATAACCTGTAGAATTGTCCACCACTGACAGTAGTAAACTGCGATGTCACCCGATGCGAACTTCACAACTCATACACGGTGTATGGAATGACCGAAAAGAGTGTCGGGTGCCAACTGTAATCTACCCAAAAACAGAACCATTACAATTAGATGTTGGTCAAGCTAATCAAAAGAAACTAAAGTAAAGATCATATCTGGTTCCTCTCATACAATCCCAAAGTTGGCATGCGAAGGAACAAAATCAGCAACAAAATCTGTTCTTCTTTAGTACTGTAAGCACAATTCATGAATTAAGGTTGATGTTAAGAGTCTCACCATCACAACAGATTCGGGGTAGGTTCACGCGATTTGATCATTAAGGTTGAAGAAGCTAGATTGAGTTTAGTTGCTTCTCAATACAGGAAATGTTTTATGTTTCTTAGCTGATGATACACTGTGAACGACCCCGGTATTGTGGCCAGATATCAAAATCGATAAATGTTGGGTGACTAAAAAAACTTTCAAACATAATAAACTATTGTAGTTTAAGAAACCAAATCCACGAAAATCCCAAGCAATTTAATCTAGCATTTTAAGGACTGCTAACTTTTCTTGAAGGGAAGATTGATATCCCTACATTACCTGAAACTATCCTTTAACATCGTTGAAGTTTTATACACCACTGATATCTCTGCTGCACAAAAACAATGCATATAAGCGAGTAATATCAGCTTCCAATAATGAAACCCTACATTTTAGGTCATGAGTTATTTCACAAATATTGAAATCTTTAAGAAAGATGGAAACATACCCATTTTTCTTTTGCCAGCAACTATCCGTCCTTCTGCCTCATTATCTTGAAGCAGCCGTATGCATGTAGGAGCCAAGTTCACCCTTGACACAATGACATTATATTTTCCACCAGTAAAGAGATAACAATAATGGCATTGCTTATATATATATATATATATATATATGACCCATTGAATTCGGGTACTGGGTGAATATCCCTCAAGCAACTAAAGGAGTTTAAGTGTCATCTGGTAAGCAACCAATAAAGTACCTTGAAGGCAACATGGTGGTCAATATTATTTGCCTTACAACACAGAGCAATGCCAACTCCAAGTGCAATATTTGCTTCATGAAGCGCGGAGCGTCATTTCTACCAACCACAGTCACAGCAACAACTTACCCAAATGTGAGAAGATCGACCCATCATCACCTGACACCATCCGAAGTATTGCTATAAATGTTATGCAGTAAGTCCATATGGTACCACCAACATCGCAGGAGATAATACCTGATTGAGAGAGTGATACCTGAATTTTTAGATTTAGTTTTCTAATTCTTCCAAACTCTTCTCCTCAATATTGGATCTTACAGCATTCCATTGCAATTGGCTTTGCAAGTGGTTTCGCTGTCTCCTATAACCAATCCCAGCAGCCCTACAGATTTCAACAAATTCATTGACACCAGGATCATTATTGATTCGAAATATAAACAATGTCGAACATGCCTACAAAGAAATCAAATACAGAACCCTGGAATTACAAACCCAAATTGTAAATTTGGATTTTTTTTTCTCAAAAACAACAAACCAAAATTCAAAATTATTTTAGGTTTTTTTCCTGTATGGGAATTGAAGTGTACCTGAATAACTTTGAGTTTAGGATTCGTTTCTAAACATTCACAAATTCTCAAGAACAACCATTAATCTCATTGATCCATCCCCACACTGATTGCAGCAAACTTGGTCTGTTCTAATTGCAAAACTCCACCAAAAACCTGTGAAACTCGAGTTGAAGGCCAACCCATCCTTCCCAATCTTCCACAGACTCGAATATGCCTGCTAATCTCTTCATCCGGCTCTGTTGATAATCCGCGATCGATGGCAGCAAACCCACTTTCTTACCTGGTTTCTTCGCTCAATAACAACCCAATTGTGTAAAATCTTAAGCAACTCGGCGTTGAACAATTGTGTAAAATCTTAAGAAACTCGGTGTTAAACAATACTCCATAAATTTCTTCTTATTCTTGGTTCCTTTCATAATCAAACCAAACCCTTATTTCTTAATCCTCTCCATCTAACAGCAGCAACAAACTCTTTCTCTCACAAATCTGCTTTTAAATTCCTCTTTCTGTTAGTAAGAAACCTGAGTCAGCTGCATCTTGTTAACAATAACAACATAAGCACTATCACCGAGTCTCAATGAGTAAGTCGGACCGAGCAACTAGGAAGTTTTCTAAAGCTAACTTTAAGGTATGTTTAGATAGAGTCTTGAATTTGTAGAAGTCATAAATTGTTAGAGTCTGTAACAACTTATGTAACTGCTTAGCAGTATCTTTCAAGTATAAATAAATTCTAAAATCTCCACATTGATTGTGGAAGTATTTCACCCAAATATCATCTTTTAGCTTGGTATCAGGCTCTCGATCCAGATTCCGGCTTCCGCACCTATCCAAAAAAAAACTATACAAAAAAAAAAAAAATCCAAACAATGGCAGAGGTTACAACTACTCTACGCCAGGTTCAAATCCATCACCTTGTTACTTTAAAACATACTGGCACTAATCATGTATTGTGGAAGGCTCAGTTCAAGCCTATACTGAAAGGCTATGACCTAACAGGTTTTATTGATGGATCAAAACCAAAACCACCAAGAAATCTACCAGAAAGTGAGGATGTAAATCCTGCGTTTACAGCATATGAGCACCAAGACTCTTTGATCGTTGGTTGGCTGAATTCTACCTTGACTCCTGAAGTTCTCAGTGTAGTTGCAGAACTTGAAACTGCACAAGAGATATGGGATACCTTGGAGTCTGAGTTTGCTCCGAAAACATTTTCTCACCAGATGAATTTAAAGAGACAACTCCATAATCTGCACAAAGATAATAAGACTTTGAAGGTGTATTTAAATGATGCTAAGCGTTTATTTGATCAGCTTGCAGCCACAAGATACACCGTACCATCTCATGAGAAAAAGAAATCCATTTGCAATGGATTAAATCATACTTATGACCCAATTGTTACAACATTGAGTACTGCTGAAACAATGGACATATCAACCTTTGTCACTCATCTTATGACATTTGAGATGAGGCTAGAACATCAGATGTCTCAGATGCAAGAACCAGTTGCCAACTTTGTCAGTTCTTCCTCGTCTTCTGCAGGCAGACTTGCACCAAGAGGGGTTCCAAATCCACCAAGAGGACCAAATCCGCCAAACAATAACAATCGTCGCTCTCAACAGCCTCCAAGAAATACTGGTAATGGTCCAGTTTATTGCCAGATTTGCAAAAAGCGTAACCATACTGCAGATCGATGCTGGTTTCGCTATGACAAAGATACTCACCAACATTCCAAAGCGCCTGAAGCTTATATTTCCTTACCAGGTCGTCAAGCTAATGGACAATGGGTAACTGATACTGGTGCAACCCATCATATAACTCATGATGTGAACAACATCTGTATTCCGCATGAGTATGAAGGCACGGATCAAGTTCGTGTAGGTAATGGTAATGGTCTGGAGATTGCGCATATTGGTAACGCAACATTCACTCATAAATCACGTTGTTTTATATTAAATCAGATTTATCATGTGCCAAAGATTAAATCAAATCTTCTATCTGTTTCTCAGTTATGTAAAGACAACAATGTGTTTTTTGAGTTTCACACAAACTTTTTTCTTGTGAAGGACAAATGCACAGGAGCAATGCTGCTAAAGGGGAGGAATGAGAATGGGTTGTATATTTTCGATGGCATAGGTGACATTAATCCATCCAAAACGCCACAGTCTTTTCTCTCAGCCAGTCTACATGTTTGGCACCAGCGCCTGGGTCACCCAATGCTTGGAACGGTTTCAAAAATAATAAGAAATTTCTCCCTTCCTGTTTTGCATAAGAAGTTTGATTTTTGTCACTCTTGTCATGTTAGCAAGAGTAGAAAACTTCCCTTTTCTCTCAGTACTACTACCTTTGATAAACCTTTAAGTTTGATTATTTCTGATATTTGGGTCTCTCCACAAATTTCAAGAAATGGATTTCGTTATTACATGTTGTTAATGGATGTTTTCTCTCATTATACCTGGGTTTTTCCAATGGTTCATCGATTTGATGCTTACAATCTTTTTGTTCAATTTCACAAACAAGTAGAAAATTTAACTGGTCACAAAATCCAGGTTTTCCAATCTGACAATGCTCTTGAGTATAAAAGAATTACTTCCTATCTAAACAGTTCAGGCATCCAACATAGATTTTCCTGCCCTCATACCTCCGCTCAGAATGGTATTGCAGAGCGTCGTATAAGGCATGTAACAGAAAGTGGTCTAGCAATTCTATTTCATACTCACTTGCCAAAAGAATTTTGGTCAGAAGCCTTCACAACTGCTTGTTATCTTATCAATAGAGTACCTAAATCTAAAACAGATCCAAAAACACCTCTTGAGTTGTTGTACAATAAGAAACCAGATTATGCTTTTTTAAGAGTGTTTGGTTGCTTAGCTTATCCTTGCCTACTGCCATAAAATGCAAACAAATTAGAACCCAGGTTACTTCCATGTGTATTTTTAGGGTACAGTGCAGCACATAAAGGATATATTTTCCTCCATCTGCCAACCAATAGGCAGTATATTTCACGCCATGTGAGATTTGAAGAAACAACATTCCCATTCTCTCCTCGGCAGCAACAAGCTCTTGAAGTTTGTCAACCAATTACTGCATCAAGCACAGATATCCTTGGCTCATCTGTTTTCAGTCCATCACCTTCTGTATAGCTAGAGCTCCAGCAGCCGCTGTCACCAGCTTTGCTGCAACCGCAGTCTCCAGCATATGCTCCTGATTCTCCACAGTTTTCTCCAGCTGCATCAGCAGAGTCAGCGATTAATTCCTTGTCTACTGCTCATGCTGAATCTGAGATTCAACCTGCACTACAGCACGTGCAACAAGGTCACATGATGGTAACACGAGCTAAAGCAGGTATTACCAAACCAATTCAGAAATTGTGTCTTGCTGCAACTAAGTATCCTTTGCATGATGAGGATTTCATGGAGCCAACGTGCTACTCTAAAGCTTGCAAAATACCTGAATGGAGAGACACAATGGACAATCAGATAAATGCACTGATACGTAATGGAACTTACTCACTCGTAAAGTATGAGTCTGGCATGAATGTAGTGGGGTCTAAGTGGGTTTATCGGATTAAGAGAAACCCGGATGGTACTATACAGCGCCATAAAGCACGCCTGTTTGCTAAAGGATTTACACAGCAAGAAGGAGTTGATTATGGTGAAACATTCTCACCAGTAATCAAACCATGCACTATCAGACTCGTTTTATCACTTGCAGTGATGAATGGCAGGAAGTTGCGTCAACTAGATGTTGAGAACGTTTTTTTCCATGGTGTCTTGGAGGAAGAAGTATACATGAAGCAGCCTGCTGGCTATGTCGATCCAAACTTCCCTAGTCACGTCTTCAAGCTACATAAATCCTTGTATGGCCTCAAACAGGCTCCACGTGCATGGTTTTCTCGTCTCAGAAGTCATCTTCTCCAGTTAGGGTTCAAGGCGTCAGTGGCAGACTCGTCTCTTTTCATCAGAATTTCTGGTGGCTCAACTACATATGTGTTGATTTATGTTGATGATATCATTGTGACAGGCTCTGCATCTAAGTTGATAGATCAACTAGTGACTGATTTAGGCACTGCCTTTGCTGTTAAAGACATGGGACCTCTTTCTTATTTCCTGGGTGTTGAAGTTTTACATCAAGGTAACAACCTAGTGCTCTCCCAAAGGAAATACATCTCAGATTTACTACATCGCACTAAACTAGATAGTGTTAAGCCGGTTTGCACTCCACTGGCTGCTAACCTCCAAGTTCGTAGACAAGGTGCTGAGTTGTTTGCTGATCCCACCCTTTACAGAAGTGTTGTGGGGGCTTTGCAATATTTGCACATCACACGGCCTGACATATCAGTGGCTGTTAACAAGGCCTGTCAGTTTATGCATGAGCCATATTTGGAGCACTGGGAACTAGTTAAACGTATCTTGCGTTATTTGAAGCAGACAATCGACTACGGCTTGTTCTTCACATCAGTCTTGAACTATTCACTAAATGCCTATTCGGATGCAGATTGGGCAGGGAATTTAGATGATCGGAGATCAACTAGTGGCTATTGTATCTATTTTGGAGGTAATCTTATTTCTTGGAGTTCCAGGAAACATAAGACTTTTTCAAAGTCAAGCACAGAATCAGAGTATCGTGGCATTGCTATTGCAACTTCAGATCTTATCTGGATTCAGTCTCTGTTACAGGAATTAGGAATTCATACACCTGTACCTTCCTTATGGTGTGACAATTTGGGAGCAACATATCTGACGACAAACCCAACATTCCACGCCAGGACAAAGCACATAGAGATCGACTATCACTTTGTGCGTGAAAGAGTGGCAGCTAAACAACTACAGGTGCACTTCATTAGTTCCAGGGATCAAATAGCGGACTTATTTACTAAAGGCTTTCCTTCCTCTAGGTATCAATTTCTACGTGACAAATTGAACATCCGTAAACTCCAGTTCAACTTGAGGGAGGGTGTTAGTAAGAAACCTGAGTCAGCTGCATCTTGTTAACAATAACAAGATAAGCACTATCACCGAGTCTCAATGAGTCAGTCAGACCGAGCAACTAGGAAGTTTTCTAAAGCTAAGTTTACAGTATGTTTAGATAGAGTCTTGAATTTGTAGAAGTCATAAATTGTTAGAGTCTGTAACAACTTATGTAACTTCTTAGCAGTATCTTTCAAGTATAAATAAACTCTAAAATCTCCACATTAATTGTGGAAGTATTTCACCCAAATATCATCTTCTAGCTCTTTCGTCTCTCAATCTATTTCACGATCTCAATCAGACACGACTTTTATTTATTTTAGTCTCTCGATTTCTCCATCTATTTCAGCCGTGATTTGTATTTCTTCTCGTTTACAGTTTCAGGTGAATGAGAGAATATGAGGAAATCTCTTAGTTTTTCACGAGAGTTTTGTCTACCTCGACGGTGTACAGTTAAATATTTGATGTAAACAGAGTGTTACCAAAATTATTAGGTTTAAACATTGACAGAAGTGTTGTACACTTACTTTTATTCTAACGGTGTTACAAACGTCCAGTTAAGTATAAACCAAGTGTTATCCAAGTTTTAACCCTTCGACCAATAGAGTCTCGCCACTTGTCCTCACCAGATTTACTAATGCCTAAATCTTTTATCTAATTTAATTTGATGATGTGTCATACTCACCGTTCGAAGTGGGAGCTCATACGACTTAGCATTTTAAAGGAGTGAAGATTTTCTTTTATCGGGAATAAAACTCTGTCATATTTATACGATTCTTTCCCTTTTTTATATCCTTCACGAGTCTGTTGTGTCTCAGCAGACTCCATACACGGTTCATACACGTTTAATCTTCAATACAACGCACGAAATATAGCAAATCCCGTGTCTATCTTCTCCGTGAATACACGTCCCATGTTTTCCTCCCGTCGACTATCCAACCCAAGTTAATCGAATCAGAAGGACTTACCAGTCCTGTTTAGATCAAACAGGACCAAACCAATCAGTTCCAGCGATTAAGTCTCAGCAAATCCATTCCAAAATCCATACAAAACTTTCCAGAGCAAAGTAAACCCGAGACAAATATTTGTTCAATTGATGATTTTCCAGCCATTCTAAGAGAATATGAGACCATTACCAGCCATGTCCGTCACTAAGAACAAACCCAATTAAGTTGATCGGTCGAGTCTTCCTCTAACATCCAAATATTGAACCCTGATATTTTCCGGTGACTGAAACCATTTATTTTTGATTATCCAGCCAAAGTTATCTAATTCTGAATCTTACTTCATCTATGTATTGACGAATCAAAGCATCCCCATGAAATCCAGTGATTTAGTCTCACTCAAACACTTCTAATTCTCAACCCTAATTCTAATTCTGACAATTTTGAAACATGTTTTCCCGCCAAATTCCAGATTCAAATTGTTGAAGATGGGTTACCCCTTATCCAACAACTAGTGGTGGCGATAGTGATCGGGTGTCCCTTATCCATTTTTGGGTGCCTTTAGCAAATTCCGCGGGTGCCTATAGTAATTTTATCAAGGGTTCCAAATAACAACTTTTCGAGCAATTTTCTCCATAAGAACTTATTTCTCCCAAAACACCTACAAATACATAAAATAAACAAATAAGTACAAAATCGAGCACTAACAATACACATAATAGAGATCAAAATAGATATATAAATGCGTCTATCATATCCTAATTTTTAAAATTTCTCTCATTATAGTCTGGTTATCTCCTCATAAGAACTCTAGGTTAGAGTGATTTCAGCCAAATCTTGTCTACTGATGGTATAAATTTCACAAATTCAAAATAAATTGTTATACGCTTTGCAAAATGGAAATCCCTTTTAGTCATTCTGCAATTACCTTCTTTATTTATAGGTGAGCATCGATTTATTCTCTACTAGTGTAGTCAAAATCGCTCTCCAAGGTCGATTACTCGTTGCATGCTATATGACCGAGGCGATTTACAATTCCAAACCATTTCCAATTTTTAGTGAATAAGGCGACCCATTTTGACTGATTTTTTAGCATAACGCGTTAACGATTTTTCCGAGTTGGCCTTGCATGCACTAAACTCAGAAAACAAAATTCTCGCAACCCCTCAAATGGGAGTTATCAAATAGAAAAACCTCGAAATACATGGTAATACGTTCAATATAACAATATTACACACTTAATTACATGATAATGTTAAAATTTTATTTTTAATTAGGTTCAAATCATGACTTATGAGCAGAAATATATAAATCACAAGTAAATCGATTTCGAGTATTAGACCGAGTTTTGGCAATTTCCAAAGTCCGAACTAATTGCTCCTCGCTCCAATCTTTCGAGCCGAGTAGAACCGAGGAACGATTTCGACTACTTCGTTCTCTACTATTAATTTCTTTTGGAGAAAAGGGGCTGACAAAATAGTAAGTTTTTTTTATTCTAGTCTAAATCTATTGCGGTTCATCTTTAATGAATTTAATCATGTTCTATGCTCCTATTTTGGATGGTGCTAAAATCATGATACTTTAGGGATTAGTTGATTTGATTTTTATGGTCCTAATTAGATTGATACTTGACAAGTCAGATAGATAACTTAGATTTTATACTTGATCGTTGATAAAAATTTTGCTCCTCTTGATTTCTGTAGGTAGACGGTAGAGAATCTGGAGTCATGGGTGGAAGAGCTAGACAAAGAAGGTTGTCAATGGATGGATTATTCATTTCAATGTTTTATTTTTATTAGTATAGGTTTTTTAGTAGTAGTTTTATGAATTTGTTTTGTGGTAGTAATGTTATGAATTTTTGTTGAACAATCTACAATTTTATGCATTTTACTGATTTTGCTAAACACTGGTGTACTAGTCATTTTCTCATTTATTGTTGGCAAGGCCAGATACCCGCCCGAGGTGGCCACTCTTGTTTCACAGGCTTGGACAGACCATGGGCAATAAATTTTTGCTACTATCTGGTCCGGCCTCGCCTATAAAACTTAATGGGTAATTAGGTTGTTAAGCACGTCGGGCCCGGCCTCTGGTATAATCCGTCTTGGGGCGGCCTGCTTGGCCGATGTACACCCCTAGCTTGACATGTAGAAAAAGTTGTTAATGAGCCCGGTCCTCTTCTGTCATATATATATCTCATGAAACACCATTTGGCTAGGCCACATATGGTGGCAATGCCACCACCGGGTGTATGTATACTACTGTGTTCTCTGGACCACATGAATTGTGAATCAGGTCATGGTGCCCGTATTTATTTGCCATGGCCACATGCCATTGAATCACGCTGACTTCGAGTTTTGGCGTATGGCACCATGACCCAGTATGAATCATCAAACTTGAGACTTATCTTTTGAATCTTCCTTCACAAGTGCAGGGCTGTTTGGTGAAATTTTGTCGGGTGATTCATATGCACCTATTGTGTGATTTTACTTTTAAATATTAATATTAATCTAATGAAAAGCAAAGGCCACCTAGAAGACGTAGATAATTTTCCTACCAGTCCTCAATTGTTAACTCAAGGCGTGCTTTACAATTGAAGTGCATTCTATAGGCTGTCTTTCTTAATTTACCAGCTAGCCTATACAACTTGCCACATATTTCTTGATTTAGGAATAACGTATGGTACTGAATGACTGACTGCTCTTGATATATTGTTCTCTTTTATATGGCTAACGTCAATAGTCTATTCCTAAGCAAATGCAAACGGACACGATTTTCTTTTTTCTTTCTTTTTGTTGTTCTTTTTGATATAACACTGCTCGGTCCAATTTCCCTGAACAGACCCATCCAGCTGAAGTAGCCTTTAAAGGGGAACAATAAAATGTAATTGTCTAAAGGCATGGGTCTTAAATATGCCTGATAAAATTGCAAATTGAACTTAGTATTAGAAAATTATTTGAGGGGAAAACAGAGAGAAGACAAAGAATATGAGAAACGGCAATAGAGATTCTATTGATGGGCAGCGACCACATTACATAGCAGAGTATGCTTTATTTATAATCATGGGAAAACCTTAAATATGTAGTTGGGCCGCACATCTATGGGCCATGGGCCTTACAACACCCCCTTGTGCGGTCCAATAGCACTTCATACGCAGTGCTTTGAATGTAATTCTTCAAATGTCGTCCTCTCCTTGATGACTTGTACCGAAATCAGTTGCCTCATTAAAACGACAAGGAAAAACCCAGTGGGATAAAACCTTGGTACAACTCTTCACATGTAGTACTTCACATGTTATCTCTTACTTTACATGTAGTTCATCACATGTAATACGATCTTCAAAGACCGACGAGTCTAAGTTAATTGCCTCGTTAAAACTTCATCAGGAAAACCCAGAGGGACAAAACCTGAACTAAAGAAAAATAGTACAATATTAAGAAAACTTAGAACATAGTTGGACTCGAATATGTTGCCTCATTAAAACCTTGAAAAGGAAACCCAGTGGGACAAAACCTTGACGAATGGGAAAGAGTACAACGTGACAGATGCAAGTAAAGGTGATCCGCTGCAGATGATCACTTTGCTTCGTTGAAGTTGATTAGTTACTTCACAACTTCTTAGGCAGAAAATACTTCTGGAAAAGACAATAGACTTGGGAAGTTAATTACCGGTGTTTGTTGTTGTCTAATTAAAAACCTTGCCGAGCAACACAACCCTGTGGTAAAAAGTAACCTCGGTGAAGGAAAATATTTCAACACACCATTAGATGCTCTCCCTGATGTCAGACAATTTTCATTAGTCTAATGCAGTAAAAAGGAGTTTATCACACTTTACTTTGGTGACATGAATGTTTATACGACCATGTTGTTGATTCTGGAAGTTACGTTGCTTAACAGAATATTGCGTTTCATTTCTTTGATCCATATATTTTCAGTAATATCAACGGAGATCTTTACGTCTACAACGTTGCACATACTTGATGTTTTTAGTGTTTTCTCGCTAAAAACCTTGTCCAGGAGATGTTCCCCACGAACATGAGATCTAATAAGACCAAAACCTAGATCCATAAATCCCCAATTACAGATGACCTAATCGATTGATAAGAACCAAATTTTTTTTTCTTCTTCTTAGCACAGGGAAGAACTCGTGTTGATAATGTATTTGAGGGGAAAACAGAGAGAAGACCAAGAATATGAGAAACGACAAGAGAGATTTTATTGATGGGCAGCGACCACATTACATAACAGAGTATGTTTTATTTACAACCATGGAAAAACCCTAAATACATAGTTGGGTCGCACATCTATGGGCCATGGACCCTACAACAAAAATAAGAATATAACTTCATAATCGGAAAAAGCCTGGTGACAAACTCTCATATTTTGAATAGAATGGTTCTTGAATTCTAAATATTCCTTTAAAAAATGAACAACAGTCTGAATATTCCGTCCTGAAAAGATTTTTCTAAGGGGCAACTACCTTAACAGAGTCATGTCGTTGCAAAACTACTTGAATATCCTGCCAAAAGAGGTCCATACTGCGGACACCAAATTTACAATATGCATGTACTAATCCTACATCACATGTTGGTATAATAGTATTTGGATCTACCATGGCATCTCCATTTTAAGATTCTCTAGCATATACGTAATATCCTTTATTAATATTCTCATGCACAATAAATCAAATGGTCCATATTTCTTCAACCTCTCTTATATAAACATCATTTACAACTTTATTTCCATAAACAAATTCTATCTGAGGCAGCTAAACAAATCTTCAATTATTTCAAGTGCAGGTTCATTTTGCTTTATTTTTTTCATTCATGGATATGATTTTAGAGTATTCATCAACAACAACAGCAAGAACATCTTCATCTTCATCTCCAATCGAAACACTGATTTTCAATTATGTTACTAGTAATTTCGGTATTCTTTTTTCAACTCTTGATAATTTTTGGGCTTTGATTATTTCTGTTCTAAGTACGGCTGTTATTAGTTTATGGGGCGTTAAAATTGTAAGTTCTATTTCTCATCATCAACATGTTGAATCCGATGGTTCTCCTTCCATTTCATTTCATCCTAATCAAAATCAAGATAAGGATGACGATCAGAAGTATACAGAAGAATCTGTGGAGGAGGATAATGTCTTTGTATCCTCTTGTTCTTCATTGTTTGATGAGGATTCTACCGTTAAACTTGACGATAATGTGAAGAGGAAGTTCACTTTACATTTTGCAATTGGTGATGAGGGTGTTAATTTTAACGATGAGTTAACGGCAGTTACAAGATGTTGGAATGAAGTTGATGTTAATGACGTTACTGCACATCTGAAGGAGGATTACTGTAACTACACTGGAAGGTCAAAATGGGAAAATTTTTTGGTTACCAAGGATTTGGGATGGTATAGTAATCTGGATTTAACGTCTCTTGACGGCAGTGCTGTCAAATTATGGGAGAAAATAAGGAGGTAAAGGCGTTAGATTTGACGGAGTAGGGGCATAATGGGATTCGATATCGCAAGAGAATTGTATATAATTTTTTGGTTTATCATTTTTCTTTTTCTAAATTATTTTGTCGCACAACAACCTTTTATGATGAAATGAAAGGTGATGTTTTTGGTTCCTCCATCCATGTGGACGTCCACCCAGATTATTTTATACGGCACGGGCATCTTTTTATCTTTACCACGTCGAGAGAATATCCCGAGTGAGAGAATGGAGTGCCCGTTTCAACATTTTACAATCCAAGTGCTAAAATAGTTCTTAATATACCTAATCTCAGAGAAGTTATAAATATAAATAACACCGCTCATCATATTTAAGCCCTGTAATTTCATAGTAGGACAAAGTACGACCATCCTCCAGATGTAAGGATCGACATCCACCAGTATCAACGAACTGTTTTGGGCGCTTTAAGATATCTTTCAATATGGAATCCTAGTGCTCTCCAAAAAAAAGTAACCGTTTCTTGTCTGAAATTAGATTTTTCTAAATTTTTTAGATTTTAATCCAAATCTGTTAGATTTAGTCTGAAATTTCAGATCTATTGACAGATTTGGTTATATATATTATTGTTGTTTCCTATTTATTGAATAAGATTATCGTTATTAAGCGATTTTAGAATCTATAAATGATGTTTTTAGTTTATTTTCAGTTGATTTCGTTGCTAATGGCTTATGAATGTCAATTAGATGTTTCTAATAGCCGTTTTGGCATTTCTATTGAATGGATCATTCATATCAACAACATCATCGATGACGACTTACCAGAAGTGGTCGAAATTCTCCAGTTATGGGAAGATCAATGGCTAGAAGAGGTGATCGTGATAACGATGGACTACGCAAATTACTTCCTTTTGGGACATGTTATTCTTAATGAAGAAGAAGAATTTAAATGGCAGAATATTATTTCATATGCCATGTTTCAAATATCTGTTTCATCTGTGAAACGAGATATATGTATTTTATCATTGCTTTCATCTTTGATGTACTTGAACATGATGTATTCATTCCTGTTATGTTAAATAAATCAAGATGTTTCTTTCAAAAAAAAATATATACCCAATTCTAGGACCATCCACAAAAATTTACCAGGGTTAAATGTTTATTAACGTAGGATCACTATACTAAAGTTCACCGAAGCAGTAAATTTATGCAAAGCAAAACAATGTTGAGTCCAAAATTCATTGGATTTTAGTTCTTTTAAATAATGCGCAATTTTAATAACCATTTATCACGGGCACAATCATGATAATTTTGTGAATTTGGTTTGTTGAATGTAACGTAAATTCATATCAATAGAGTAAAAATGAAGCCATGACTCTAATCTAAATTTTTTTGGTTTTCCCTATTTCCCATCCATCTTAATTCCTATCCCTAATTATCGTAAGTACCACCTATATAAAATTTCACAATTCCTAAATACCATCTCTTGACTTTTTTATTTACACCCAGTAATAAAATCACCTTATAACTAAATTAAAAAAAGAAACCCTAGATAACAAATCAAGTTTCCATCTCCACCTCCACCACCGACCATTACCTCTTACAAGTTACAACAATCAAAATTATAACGACTTGTAGTCATCCAGTTTATGCCGACTAGTATTGGCAGTAAAAACTGAAGGCGGTTGTCGTCTAAAATGAAAGATATATAGATTAATATAGAGAAGGAGAAAATTTGGTGTGTAATGTAAGCTTAAGCTAGATATTGAAAATGGCGAACAAGGGGAACTAGGCCATCATATTACTTAAAATTAGGTGGAGCATATGACTAAGTTTTATGATTTATGCCGCACTAATTGCATCATGCAAAAGAAATTTGTCAAGTAGAAATTGGAAGCATGTTTACGTCCAGTTAGACTGTACGCACGTATGCCAAGGAATGATGAGTTAGTGGAATTGATTCTTTACTTTTGATTGGAGATATTGATCGTCATTCATTTGGAGAATTTTCTTTTGCGAACTCTCCACTGATAACTCTGAAATTGACTGATGCTACTATTTTTTTGCATTGATTTGAAGTACAACCTATATATTGTCTACAGTGCTATTAACGGTGTGATAATTAATTGAAGTCTAACTTAGAGTTTCTAGCTTTTTTGTTTTTTAGAGTTCCTACCTTGATTGTTTATGGTTTTGTTTAATGAAAAAAAAGGATTAATGAAGAAGAAGGCTAATAAAAATGGTAATAGTCATCATTATAGTCAATTTGATTTTTATAGGTGGTACATAGGAAAAACTAAAATTTCAAAGTGAGTAGATTTTAGAAATTGTGAAGAGGATGGAAAATAGGAAAAATGGGGATAAGAAATAGGAAAAACCATTTTTTTTTGAACTACCAAAATGAAATCAAGGGGAAGCCATAATCTGCGGATAAGCGTGGGTGGGTATATAGACATCTCATGATATGAGGACAATACACGAATGAAAAAATTTAACCAAAGATGTTTATGAAAATGATAAACTTCCCGAGCAGAGAAACCCACAGTGTCCATGGCCTCTCACGAATCTGTGGGTCCTACCATAAAACAATGAACCTCTGCTCAGCTCCAGTGGATGCGGGACCTGCATATTTGTGAGCGGCCATCAATTCCGCCGGTTTCTCTGCTCGGTAGCTCTATTAGTTCCGTGATGTTTATTTAAAAACCATATACACCTTACTGGTAAGCTCGGGCAGTTGCATCTACTTGTCCTTAGGAATGAGGATGGGCTGGTATGGACCGGTTTTCAACTCATCCGCGTCCAATCCAATGCATTACGGATTTTAAATTTGGCATCCGCGTTTAACCCAACATTCAACGAATTTGTATCCAATGGATGCACGGATGAACGGATTGGATGCAGATAATCCAATGGATTTGTGTTAGTTAAAATTTATAATGAAAAAATAAAACCTATATAGATGACTTCTTATAAAACCTACACATTTTATATATGTATATATTAATATAGAAGTGCCATGAACAACACTCCAAGCAAACACCTAAAAATTCTAAAACTATCCATATATTTTCTAGTTATATAGATGCCCTTAATCTAACGGATATGGATGTCCAACGAATTTTCAAAGTTGTATCCGGGTCCAATCCGTAATCCGTTGAATTTCAAAAATTTCATCTGCGTCCAACCCATTAGGGAACGGTCCAGACATAAATCCGCACAAATACGGTTGATCCCGGTTAAATGCGCCGCTTACCGATAAAATGCTCACCCCTACTTGTCCTAGACTGGTAGACCATGGATAACTTCGTTGCTGCATTTCAGACCATGAACTTTTGAGGCCCATGTCCCACCTTTTAAAAATAATTGGGCCTATGTGCATCCCAGGGAGGGCATGAGCCACCAAAACAGACCCTACTAAGAAAAAAATTCTGAGCAAGCTTGTGGAGCTGTGGAATTTGTTTTTAATTGATCTAAGCCACAAGGACCACAATCCACCATGATCTTTCTTATTCAAACCTAGCTGGCAGCTGATTTGGCATCTAATGGATATTTACTTTGGCCACTAGGCAAATCTGACACAGTACTCCGCTTATCCGGACCTAATATGGCTCGTCTGGCCCGTAGTGAAGTTTCCCAAATGTTAATGTTTTTTTTTTAACCAAAACCACCAAATTTCATTCATTCACAAAACTTGATTACAAGTAGGATATAACATTAATCACAAACTAAAATACGATAATTAGTATTAACTAATAATCCAAGAAAAGAAAGACCGGAGAACCGTAGAAGCACCAACATTGTGTATTCCAAAGGGGGAAAATAATGGTATTTGGAATACTTTTCAACATTTTGATATGATTTCTTCTCGAAGAAGATGTGCCCATAGTAGAGAGTAATATGCCCAATTCGTTAATGAAGACACCATAATTGGAGCACCTTGATCTTGCTGCTCTTCACATAAACCCAAAGCTCGCCGGAAAAATCCGTCGTCCATCAAAATCCCACTAGAACCAATCCAAGAACAGTGAATAAACACTACACGGGTTTAGCAACTCAGATTCGCAACAGCTTCATATCTGTTGCGAAATTTCAGTTGCTACTTTTTTTGCAAAATATTCGCAACAGTTTGCAACAGTTACGAAACTCGCAACAGTTTGAATCAGTTGCGATTCGCTACTAAACCCAGTTGTACGCGTGCGAAAAACTAGTGTGGCTGCCCACACTTTGAAACTGACTCACTATTCAGCTCACTCAGATACGAGAGTCTGACTCGGTTCTCTTTATTATTATCGAATCTCAATCATTCATTCATTCTCTATCTCATTCTTCTCTTCTCTTTCTCGTTCTTCCTGTGAACCCTAATGAAACCCCAAATCCTTTTCCCTCTTTTGGTGAAAGTCCTCAAATGGTTCAAATGAAAACCCGTGTTCTTGAATAAATAAAAAAAACAAAAACATATTTTCATCATCACTGTCCTGCGTCTTCTCGATTGAAAAACCAATATCTAACTCCTAACCCTAGATTTGGTTAAAACATATTTGATGTTCCTGCTGCTGAACAAGACGAACCAAGCAAATGATTTTTACATCTGAAACTCACCAATCTCGCGTTGCAGATTTACAATTATTGTTACATTTCTAAACAAATCGATTAAGTGGTTCGATTCTAGCACTGGTGGTGGTGAAGAAGAACTCAATATCTTCAAACAAAGAACCGATTCATTGATAGTTTGTGTTGTCAATGATAAAATCCTTTTTCACGATTAATTGGGTAACTATCTATGACTCAATCTTCTTCATCATCTTTAATTTCAGAAATTTAAATTTTGATATTAGGGTTAGGGTAAATTTTCAATCTCTTGATTTTCTTAGTATTAGTTTCGATTGAAGTATTGTTTTTATTGATTAGGGTTGCGGGTTATTTAAACTGGTATTTATTGTGATTCCTAATGATGATGGCGTGGTAGTGGTGATGAAGGAGAAGATGACTCAGTTTGCTATGAAGATTGCTCTTCACCGTGCTTGTCTGTCTTATGAGGTGGGGTTATTAGTTTGTTATAATGAAATGATTTGACCTATAGTTTTTATTTATTTTTTTGCTTTTGTTTCTTCAATTTGGGTTTAGGGGTAATGTTTTAGTTCTGCTTTTGGTTGAGCTACTGTTGCATGAGTTCTATTTGAATTGTTGGAATACCACTTGCTCACTTTGGTCTGCCACTGTGCTATATTGACTTTGGATGTTCTGTTCTTGTGGTCGAATGCATCTACCTTCATCCAAAAGTGAGTCTATTGATTGGGCATTTGCAAGTTTTCAGTGGATTCTTTTTTTTTTTTTTTTTT